>NC_048298.1:330586043-330654026 GCF_013100865.1 Trachemys scripta elegans | reverse complement strand
GTTCCATTCTATATGCATCCGAAGAAGTGGGCTGTAGTCCACGAAAGCTTATGCTCTAATAAATTTGTTAGTCTCTAAGGTGCCACAAGTACTCCTGTTCTTCTTTTTGCAAGTTGTGAGAGACCGAGGAAAGTTGCTTCTCATCATCCAACAGGGGAGCTCTGCCAGAGAACCGTAGGGAATCAGGTGGTACCAGAGAGACCTGTAATTCCAGTGACCCTGTGGATCTTGCTACCAAGGCGCTTGGTATCCATCAAGAGGGGAGACTTTGGTTCATTCAACAAAAATAGGTCTTTCCAATATCTAAATTCCTGCAGTACCAGATGAATTAACAGTACTGAAGTAGGTCCCTTACAGTACCAGGTCAATGGTACCAACAATGTTGACTGTTTCTATGCTATCATGGGCTGAAGCAGTTGCTTGGACTTCTGTGGTAACTGAGGGAAATCACAATTTGGGCTACAAGAAAAAGTAACAGGAGGCCCATCAGTACCAACTTGCTAGAAGCAGGCTGCTTCTCTCTGCTGCCCCCGTCACTTTTTATGGTACCGACGCGGACTTAGGTACCGAAGCATGCTGAGGGTCGTGGCTCCTAGAGGAACTCCGAGTCTTAGGAGTGTGATTGGTACAGGAGGACCCTGGAGTCTTAATGGTATCCAGACCAGAACTTGAGGGCTTGGACAGATTGATTTTTGCAGAGACTTAAGATCTCTTTAAAGTAGGCTCTTTCTGAGGAGAACTAGAATTTCTTTTCTCAGAGACTTTCCCAGCACCTTCTGACTTTTCCCTTAAAGGTCTAGGTGAACGCAGCATCAAGGTAGACAGGGCACTATGGTCGCTCAGAGACTATTGTATGGGGGCAGGTTCCCTGAGCTGGGTCTGAGGTCAGGCGCAGAGGTTGCTCCATCATAAGGAGTTCCAACCTAATCTCCTGGTTCTTCCTGGCCCAGCTCTTAAATTCACTTCTGAGGGACGTGCGTGTCCCCCAGGCAATAAATGCACCAGGACTAAACCCTGCGGACCACGATAGCCTCCTGGCAAGTAAGACAACATATGAACCCAGGTGATCCTGGCACAACCCCTCAACAGAGAGAGAACCTCCCAGGAGGAGTGGGGGAAATAGAGAGAACAAGAGATTGCAATCCTCTTTAGAAAACAAATATAACTAAACACTAACCTCACTTAACTAAAGGCTAGCCCAGGCAAGCCTGACAATTGAAGTGAGCACTCTGAATGCTAAGACCAAGGTTACGGAGAAGGAACTGAGGGCAGTCTGCCCACACAACCCTATATAGCCTCGGTGTGCAGCACAAGCATGTGCAAGGTGCCTCTGCAAGCCAAACAGGCACTGCTTCCAAACGCCTTTGATCGAAGACACATGGGGCCACAGTGCACCTGAAGCAGAACACCCACAGGGACACACAACTTGAAAAACTTATTGCTGTTCTTAAAAATAAATCAGCTCTGTGGTATGTAACTACATAAAGGTGACCTACAAAGGAAACAAAACTGGTTTTGTGTCATGTTTGGCTTTTCACATGTATACAGGAGGCGTGAATAGTTGGGGGTGGAGGGGCGTATGTTTTCTTCAGCATGGAAAAACAAGTCTGCTTTTTTTGCATTTAGAAATATCAAGTGTGGCCTTCCTTAGTTTTGCTGGTAGACTGCTTGGACAATCCCAAATGTGAACTATAAGCTTTGGACTTAAAGGGAGTCAGGGTGTTGAAGTGTGTGTGTGTGTGTGTGTGTGTGTGTGTGTGTGTGTGTGTGTGTGTGTGACTGATGTCTTCAGGATCACTCATGTATTGGTTCTCTATTTGTGTACAGTCTTTCAGAAAAATAAGGCAGACAAAACAAATATTGAATGTAGAAAGCAAGCACAAAAACAAACTTGGGGTGGGAGGGAAGGAAGCAGACAGTACAAGAGTGCTTACATAAAAAAAGTGACAAACCTAACATTTTTCCTTGGCAAATTACATTTAAAGTGATTAGTGTCAGGGCTTTCATTAAAAACAACAAGGAGTCCTTGTGGCACCTTAGAGACTAACAAATTTATTTGGGCATAAGCTTTCGTGGGCTATAACCCACTTCATCAGATGCATGGAATGATAATACAGTAGGCAGGTATAAATATACAGCACATGAAAAGATGGGGGTTGCCTTACCGAGTGGGGGGGTCAGTGCTAATGAGGCCAATTCAATCAAGGTGGATGTGGCTCATTCCCAACAGTTGACAAGAAGAGGTGAGTACACTGCTTCTAGATTTAAGGGAGAAACCAGCCTCACAGACTATATACATACTTATACAAATGAAGATACAGGGTCAGCTTAATTTTGTGCTTAAAAATCTCTTAAAAATCTTGTTTGGGAACATCAGCAGGGGATTAGGACAGGTCCTAAAGGAGCAATTATGTTCCTACTCTCAATGTCTTTTGGCACTGGATTGACGGCATAGGGAGGAATACTTTACAAAGAGGTGAAATTCATTAAATTGCTAAGAAAGGGAGTCAGAAATATACAAGTGATGGATTAAAATAGCAAAGTACAGATATTTAAAGGAATCGCGGGTTTTTATTAATCCCTTTATTAGAAAGATGTGTGGGCTGGTGCAGTAGATTGAGAATTTATTTAAACCAGAAATGAAATATTTAAGTGGTTTTATTAGGTCAATGCAACAGCAATCCGACATGCTCATTTATTGTCCTGCAGCACTTCTTCCCACCTCCAAACAGTTTTACATCTCTCCCCCTCTCCCCGAGGATGCCTAATGGACATTTCAGTGGATGTATGGAGCTTTTACAGACTAAGCAGTGTTGTTACTGCAACTTCATTATACTGTACTTTATAAAGGCAGTATTACCAACTCCAAACATTCAACAAAAACAATGAGTTGGGTTCTCAAAAGTAATATATATTTTTTTAAATCTCATTTTATGTTCTTAGTACTTGCTTACTGGTTTTCACATCTTTGGAGTGCACCTGGGCCAATTTCTGAGCTTTTCTCTATAGTCATTAGGGCGAGAAACTTACCGTACTTTGTTTTTTAAGCCAATGCCAAGACACTCAGCAAATTGAATGCCTCCAGGAGGCAGGACTAAGAAAAACTACCAAATATCATGTCACTCAGGATATAGATCGCAAGAGTTAGCAACACCATAGAGACCCTAATAAAAGTACTCGTAAGGAAGAGCAGATGCCTTAGGGAGTCAGTGGTGCACAAACTTTTACAGACACGCCCCCCCTTTACCATTCACTGAATTTGTCACGTGCCCCTGCCCCACTACGTGTACTCTCAAACTGGAGATTTTTTTGCAAGTTGGCAGAAGGAATGAAAAAATTGTTTTTCTTACTAAATGTATAAGTCCCCTGCAGCGGCACTGGGATCCCACAGGACCCGCTGCCATCATAGTGGGAGTGGGATAAAAATTCAATAAACAATGTGGGAACAGGTGGGAGTGGATATTGTGGGGTGGGACAGGAGCAGGATTAAAAAAATAGTCCTGCTGCGCCGCAAACATGAACACCCTGGGCAGCAGCAGCCACTCTCCAGCCACCCAGCTCTGTAGGCAGCGCTGCCACCAGCAGCAGCACAGAAGTCAGGATAGCAATGGGGTACTAGTCAGTCTGCTGTAAAAAGGGATATTTGTGTGTTTGTTTTTTAAAAGGGCGAAAGGCCAAAGTTGCTTCACACACCCCAGTTTGCACACCACTGCCTTTGCTCGTAAGTCAGAGTGTCATTGGCATTTATATCTAGGTTACCCCTGCAAGTTAAGTTCCGGTATAGAATAAAAACTGTTCCCATCTGGGAGCCTGTGTGATTCAGTGACTAGGATTCAGGAGCCCTAAACAGAGCAACTGAACTACTTTCTTACTCCTAGAGGTCAGCCTTGATGCACGGTGGCAGGATAGGGTATGGAAAGCATCAATGGACTTCTGTGGTGAAACAAATAATTTAAAGTCTCCTGGGGAGTCTGGCAATAAAATTCATACAAACATTTGTGAAAGGAAACAATTGTTCACTGGTGATAGTCATTCACTATAAGATAATCACCGAAGACATAGTAATCCATCCAATATATCATTTTCATTTTGCATCTTACAATTTTTTTTCAGATGGAAGCTGGCTATTCCTAAGACAATTTCTATTTTTTAGAAACAGGCTTCCAGAGTTTAGGAATCCAAATCATCTTCAAAAAACCCTGTAACATTAAGGGTGTTACTTAACTCCATAAAATATAGGAATTAGTTGAAAATCCAGCACTCAATCTTTTTTAACCACTAAGGTCCATCAGGTCACCAATACTGCTTGGACCAAGATAGAGCATCATACAGCAAGACCAGTGGTCTTCACAGGCAACATTTCCCTGTTGAAGATGCCCTCCAAAGCAGAAGAGGACTGCTTTTTTCTCTCCCTTCTTTAAAGTGTGCCTAAAGACATTTATTTCAAAGGTTCCTGTATGACTTTAGTTGAAAAGGCAGGGTTGTCAAATCCTTAAAGAAAGTTTCTCTCCCAAGTGTTTTAGTTAACTAAATATCAACCAAGCCAGAAGTGACAAAGTTTTAAACATTCAAATAAAAATCCCTTCCCCTCTCTAACCAGGTTGTTCCTCTGCAGTGCCCATAATATCATAACCCTACCATTTCTCCAGTCACCCATAATTCTTCTAGGGTAGACAAGACCTATATATATATATATATATATATATATATATATAAAAAATAAAACACTTCCAGGAACGCTTTATGAAGCAGCAAAGCAGACAAGCCCATTTCTCCCCCACCTCCCTTTTGCTGGTGACCTTTAACTACAATATCATTGGTCCAGTAATAGAACACTCATATTTGGCACCATCTCACTGAATGCCTCTTGGCTAGTAAATGCTGCCAGTGTTAACCCGCTTGGTGTCACTGGTCCATTAAGAAGAACGTGTTACACAGTAGGAAATCTAGGCTCCATCAAGATTTAATATGTTCTGTAGTTTCTGAAGGAAATGAGCATTTCACCCACACTATTTATTTGCATTACTTTCAGGTCACTATATGCAAATTACTTTCTTTCCAGAAAAGATGCACAATGTAATGGAGTTTTATAATTGAGTGTCTTATAAATTTTAATAAACTAATCACTATCACATTTCAAAGCCTGATGTGTCAGTTTGCCTTTAATTCTCTTCAGTATATATGCCCCTTATTGACAAGCTGTTACCTGACTGTTAGTTTTACCTTTGAATGTGAAGGGTCACAGAAGTACAAGCTCAGGAGGCCGGTTAAATGAACTAGTGTAATGAAGGGATATCATCAGGACATCATCCACTGGGCCTTGTTATATTTTTTCCCCCCTGACCTCATGGGTCTGAGAACCCAATTATGCCTTCACATACATGACAACTCATTTTGAGTTGTACCTTGTATCGAGCTGAGAATTGCACTTGAAATCCCTATCACAGACACAAAGCTAGATACTTGTCAAATTGTTAAAAACTCAAATCATAACCCAAGTTCTCTCTCATTATACCCATGCAACTGCATTGACTTCTGATGGGTTATCTTGGTGTAATAGAGTACAGATCATTTGGTGCCTAGCCTTCGTAAACAAATTCATAGCAGGAAAAGAATCCTTAAAGATTAGGATACCAGCTTAAAGAAAAAATTATTTTTTCCTTCATCCTGAATGGTATGAACTAAACATGGACCTGAGCTTTTTAGTTCCAGATCCAAATACGGGTTTCCCCAAATAAGACAAATTCTTGAAACAGTTACAAAAGGCAAAAGGTAAATCCAACATCACATGAAGTCTTTAAATTGAGATTGGATATATTTCTAAAAGACATGCTCTAATTCATTCACAAGTTGCTGGGCTGAATAGTTTTCCCTACTATATGAGTGAACATTAATTCCCTCTCCAGCAAAAATCACTGGGTAAAAATTCTAGTGTGACCTCCTGCCTAACACAGGCGAGAGATGATCATAGTGATCTCTGCTGGCCTTAAAATTAGCAATGTATGTGCATGTGTGGGCACATGCATATATATAAAATGAGAATTATGAAAATCTGGAACGATATTTAGCATAAACAGTTTCAAAAAAGAGATCTGACGAGGCATATGTATTTCACAAGCCACAATGCTTTCTATATGCAAACAGAAGAACACATTGTAACAAACACCACTATTTGAAAGCCCCACTATCTGAATGAAAATGATTTCTCTTCCCCATCCCCCACTTCATGAATAAAACATAACCCATAATCCATCAGAAAGTAAAAGAGAAGTCATGCTAGATAGGGGTATGAAACGCTTGTGTCATTTGAGCTATCAGGTATTTTAACAACCATAAAACGTTAGTTTTATTGCATCAAGAAGACTGTTCTTTCTACCAATCTAGAGTTCAAAATAATAATAATAATAATCCAAAGTCCATCACTGCCACCATGACAGAAAACACGTCAGTAGAAGGAGTTATAACCACACCAAAGCTGGAACTCTTTGTTCTGACCTTTGGTATTTCTGTTTTTAAAGTCAGTGATTGCACAGTTGACATTTCATCAACACAATCAGGGTTGATGGATGGACTTGTACTGAAGGCACTGGACTGGGACACAGAAGATCTAGGTTCAATTCCCAGCTCTGCAACAGTTTAGACAAACCACTTCCAATTTTACAGATGAAGAACTGAGGTAACAATACAATAGTACTTCCTTTCTCCCATCCTCTCTCATTTGTTTAGAGCAGAGGTGGGCAAAGTACAGCCCATGGGCCCATCCTGCCCGGCCCCTAAGCTCCTGGCCTGGGAGGGAGTTCTGAGGGTGGCAGTCAGGGGATGGGAAATGGGAGGGGGCAGGGTCCAGGCTGTTTGGGGAGGCACGGCCCTCCATACCATTTCGCAACCCCGATGTGGCCCTCGGGCCAAAAACTTTGCCCACCCCTGGTTTAGAGTATAAGCTCTTCAAGGCATGCACTATATATTATGTGCAGTGCCAAGCACAGTGGAGTCCTACTGTCAGTGAGGGTCTCTGGGTGCTACTGCCATAAATAATTTCAAATGCAGGAGTAAAACAGTACACATGCTATGCTGTTGCAGCCTTTGACATGGTGTTTGTTCCTGTGTCGAAGAAAGATACACAACATTGGGGACAGAAAAAGAGTGTTGTGCTAAATCTCTTAAAAAAATAAAATCAAATAAAGCACCTTATTCACCATATTAGGGCTGTCAGTTAACTCAAGCGATTAACTCAAACCAAATTAACTATCAAAAAATTAAAAACTGAGATTAATTGCAATTATCACACTGTTAAATAATAATCGAATACCAACTGAAATTTATTATAAATATTTTGGATGTTTTCTACATTTTCAAATACACCTCTACCTCATTATAACGCGACCCAACAAAACACGATTTCGGATATAACGCGGTAAAGCAGTGCTCCGGGGGGGTGGAGGGGCGGCGCACTCTGGTGGATCAAAGCAAGTTCGATATAACGCGGTTTCACCTAAAACGCGGTAAGATTTTTTTGGCTCCCGAGGACTGCGTTATATCATGTATATTGATTTCAATTACAACACAGAGTACAAAGTATACAGTGCTCACTTAATTTTTATTACAAATATTTGCACTGTAAAAAACAAAAATAGTATTTTTCAGTTCACCCCATCGAAGTACTGTCTGTAGTGCAATCCCTTTATTGTGAAAGTCCAATTTACAAATGTAGAATTATTATTTTTTTACATAACTGTACTCAAAAACAAAAGCCTACAAGAGCCTACAAGTCCTACTTCTTGTTCAACCGATCGCTAAGACAAACAAGTTTGTTTACATTTACGGGAGATAATGCTGCCCGCTTCTTGTTTACAATGTCACCTGAAAGTGAGAACAGATGTTTGCATGGCACTGTTGTAGCCAGCACTGCAAGGCATTTACGTGCTAGATATGCTAAACATTCATGTGCCCCTTCATGCTTTGACGTGTAGATTGCACCATCATTTGTTTATCTTTTCTACAATGCAAATATCTGTAATCAAAAATAATATAAAGTGAGCACTCTACACTTTTCACTTACAATGCAGACTCCAATCAATATATTTGAAAATGTAGAAAAACATCCAAAAAGATTTATAATACATTTAAATTGGTATTCTATTATTAACAGTGGGATTACATTTGTTTTATCTCGTGATTAATCACGATTAATTTTATCATTTGAGAGCCCTACTTTGCTGCACCTCTTCCACTGATGTAACACCATTGATTTCAGTGAAGATACATCAGTGTTGAAGTGGACTAAAGCAGGTACAAAGAGCGCAGAGCGTCCAAAGAAACTGTATTGGGAAAAAGCTATTGTTTAACCTGCACCCCAGATCAGATGCAAGAGGTCAAACGAGCCCCTGTTTTAGCTTTAATAACAGAAACCAGATGTGTGGTTCTGCAGTTCACATACTCCTTCTGAAGTCTGGATGATGACCTGAAGCACTGTAATTGAGCAGGATGCCTCCACCATGCCTCCATCCTCTCCTTCAATCCCTCTGTGACACACTGTACTTCAAAATGGCACTCTGTAAACCCCATACTCATCATTCGTACATCATCGTATTTCATACAAAGCATGCCATGTAAGATACCATATGAAAGGTTATGACCTGCTGAAACCCATTGTTCTGTCCAAATATGTATAGCATTAGTGTGTATAAAGTTATAAAAGTTGCTGTATGGTGTTACTGAAATATGCTGTAAATTTACTAGTGACATACAAAGGACCTCCACCCAGAAGGGTGGTCAACGATCGTTAATTAGCAGGGGAGTTGTAATTCAGAGATTTACAATTCAATGAGGGCTGCCCAAGCACCACACAATGGGGACTGCTCAACTCTATGACTCAGTTGCACAAGACTACACCAGGTTGATTGCTCAATCCAGTGACTCAGCAAAGCCTACCAGGGCAAGTCTGGGCAAGTGTCGTCTAGGCACATGGACTAAGGATATAAAATAGGGAACAGTAACAGCAGGTCTTTACCTTTCTCCTCCCCCACACCTATGCTAGAAGCAACAGCAATGCGGAGAAGAGGAAGGTGATCTGAGAAGACTGGTCCAGGCTTAAGGAGAAGCCTGTGCATTGAGAACTGTAACATCCAGTGGGCTGAGAAAAATGCTGATCTAAATACTGCCTAGTGTAATAAGGTTTAAGATTTAGATTGTACATTTATCTTTTATTTTCTTTGGTAACTTTCTCTGATCTTTTATGCCTACCACTTAAAATCTATCTGTAGCTAATAAATCTGTTTTATACTTTACTTAAAACTTCAAAATTGCTTGAAGTGCTTGTGAAATCTCAGCTCAGTTACAAAGGCTAGTGTGTGTCCTCTCCACATTGAGGAAGGGACAGACTGGGTAATAATCTTACACTGGTGAGGCTTCTGACCAGGGCAAGAAGGGGTAAGGCTGGGGAGCTGGAGGGAATTGGCTGGAGCCTCTCTATTGTTGGTTCATGAGTAGCTGGGAGAAGCATTCATGTAACTAGGGCCTGGTCCACACTAACCCCCCACTTCGAACTAAGGTACGCAAATTCAGCTACGTTAATAACGTAGCTGAATTCGAAGTACCTTAGTTCGAACTTACCGCGGGTCCAGACACGGCAGGAAGGCTCCCCCTTTCGATGCCGCGTACTCCTCTTGCCGAGCTGGAGTACCGGCGTCGACAGCGAGCACTTCCGGGATTGATCCGGGATCGACTTATCGCGTCTAGACAAGACGCGATAAATCGATCCCAGAAGATCGATTGCTTACCGCCGGACCTGGAGGTAAGTGTAGACCTACCCTAGGTTGGGTGTGTCCCTGCCTATGGATGGCTGTGTAAGTGCAGTACCTGCCAGACAACAGTGAGAGGAAGTGCAGGCTGGTGGATCAGAGGGCTCAGCAGTACCCCAGTTCCAGGTTGCACCCCAGGGATCCCGTCACACCCTCCTGAAAACATACTTGAACTCAAAAGGCCTCTAAACCCTACCTCTCCCCATCCCAAATAAGCATTAAATAAAGGAACTTGCAATTCCTATGTGAACAGAGTACTTTGTCACTGGGCTTGCTGTTGCATCCCCTTCCCCTGTGCTTCATGTACACTGTCTGTTTAGACTATAAGCTCTTTGAGGCAGGGATCCCATCCTCATACTTTGCACTGGTGATTTTTAAAAGTTACCCTTTCAAAAGAAAAGCCTTGCAGGACACCTGCACCAAAAAGGGGAAAATCAGAAAGCATGTCTCAGTAAACAGGATTTAGAACTCAAGCCTGCTCCCTCTCAAGTCAATAGGAATATTGCAATTGGCTTTGATGAGGGTAGAAGGGCAGGCTCTAAGTCAGCAAGGAAGGCACTCAGATATTACACTTATGAATGCCACATAAGTGTCTAGAGAGAGAGCAAATCATAGGACCAGTGATTTCCTCCATGCAAACACCACAGTGTCTGGCATAACATCTTGCTGATCAGAAAAATCATCATTAACAAAAATAAACCCCAAATAGCTAGTAATAGTGAGGTAGATGGATGTTTGCAGTTCTGACCTTATTTGGTGAGAAGGTTAGCACTGAATTTAAAACTGTTGCAAGCAAACTGATACAAAGAAAACTTATAGTCATCTTTTGTAATTAACTAATTATTGGGAGGGTGGAGGAGAAACCAGGCTTGACATCTTTGAGGTATTAGAAAATTCAAATATTTCCATTTATATTTTCCCCCCAAACACACACAATTCTTCCTCATCTGGGAAGAAGACCTGAAAAGCAACTCTGTGTAAGCTCCAAATCTTCTCTATCTCACCAACAGAAGTTTGTCCAATAAAGGATATCATCTCATCCACCTAGTCTCACCCATAACAGTCACTGAGCAGAGATACATGATGGTCCGCGCACTAATGTTCTTATTCTACAAGAGTGGTTTCTTCCTCAGGTTTAACTTTTATTTCAATACCACATATAGGAGGGGTACCTTAGTAGCTTTAGCATCACATTTGGAAAAAATCTAGTCTCCCTGCAGAGTTCAGGTCTGACAACTATCCACCTGGCTGTCACCCTCCACCCATTACTTTCAGCATTTCTGTAGTGTTGTATGTATACAAGGCCAAATTCTGGCTCAAGGTACAAAAGAAAAAGTACCGTAATCAATCTTCAAATAAACTCAAGCAAATACTGGAATAGCAGCAATAACATCTTCCTGTATTCTGGCTGTCCTCTCTCTCTATACAGATTACGCCTGCTTGTAGGAGCAATCTGCATTAAGGGGGTGGGGGGCATAAAGGAACCTCAACTGCTCAGTGGACACCTGTAAGGATTGCACCAAAGCCTCTTTCTGAGGGCAGGTCTACACTACTGGGTAAGTCGGTCTTACCTACGTCGCTCAGGGGAGTGAAAAAGACACACACACAGCAATGCAAGTTACAGTGACCAAAGCGCTGTCATAGAACATACAACAGTGCAGCTGCACCAATGTAGCACTTCTAGTGTAGACCTGCCCTGAGCCGGACAAGTGACAAGCATCCTCAACTTCTCCTGAAGTCCCTGAAGATTGAGGGCACTCAGGCCCTTGTAGGACAAGGCGTAACTCATCAAGCAGCTCCCAAAATATGGGTGGGGGGATGCAATCACTGTACCCAGAGGTTAAGTCGTGTACTGGGATTACTCTCTAATTCCCAATGGAAAGAACAGACTTTCTTCCTTCTGTTCCTTGACTTGCTGAAAATCTTTTAGAAACATGCCTCACTCTAAGAAACCCTGCCGAGTCACAACACCCACACTTTTTTGCTTTTAAAACTTGGCTACGACTAAACAGTTTAACAATGCAGTTCTCACCATTATTACCACCTATTAAAGTGTACATAATAATCATAGCATCTAAACATCATTTGCACAGCTTAGAGCAGATGATGTTTCCCAAATATCGAGCCAAATTCTGAAGCCTTTTATTCAGTTTCTACTCATCTTTCTCCCCAGGAGAAACTCTTACTGGAGGTTGGGGATGAATAAGGACTGAGTAATTGCCAGTGCCCGCAAATGTTCTGTGACATCCAGACAGCTCACATAGCGCTGGGATTGTTAAAGCCTCTGGAAGAGGAAAGTAGCCAGAATCACAGTGGACATCACATAGGAACAGGAGGCTTTCTGAATCTGGGCAATTTCACATGGCAGAGTTATAGAATGAGATAAAGTCATTCCTCCAGCAGAACCCTCCTGCGGTGCTCCCCTCGCTCCCCAGGAACAGCCTTGAAGAAAACCACCCACTGAGACACACCCACGCTCCCTGAATTCTCTGTTCATCACATTCAGAAAGTTCAGTTCTGCTGCCCGAGTTCTCTCCAAGCACCAAAAATAAAAACCCCAGAAGAACTGCACTCTGCATTTTCACCCAACACCCACACCCACTGCAAGAAGCGATACCAACCTCCTGCCCCCACCACCTATTGGCTCTGTTCACTGGGCACACAAAGCGGGATGGGGGGGCATCTCCATTCCCCAAACCCAACCCCACTTGTGTCACTAGACATACAACTCGCTCGCTGGACAGGCAACCCCCTCCTCAGGATTCCGGGTCCCCAATTCTCTGTATTCACCCCAAACCTCACACAACCTCCCCTCCCCCCAACTCTCAGTTCGCTCACCGCCTCAAAAGCCAGAACTGCGCTCCGAATCGTGACACGATCTTTATTTTCTCTGCTCCTTACATACCCCATCAATTCAGTGCTGAAGCGCCTGCCAGCCCCAGGCACCCCCGTTGTTTCAGTTCCCTAGACAAAAAGCCCAATGCTGAACCCCGCCACTGCCTCTTCAGGTCTCCCCCTTACCACAACATCCAAGCGCCCATGCCCAGGTCTCTTTACTACCAGCTATGAGAAAGCAAGGGGGGAACCCCCACCCCCAGTTCTCTCTAGTCAATGAACCCCAACAGAGCCAGGAAAAGCTGCTCCAGTTTAGATCCCAATCCCCGCGCCCCCAACACACACACACACACACACACACTATCCCTCCGGTTCACGCTGGCGCAAGCTAAGGGGGGCTAGGAACGAAGGCAGCTCCCTTTGTTAAATGAATGAGCGTCATGTGCAGGAGAGGGCAGGCTGGAAGCACTCGGCCCCTCTCCCTTGGCTGAATGGGTCTCCCCAACCCCAGCCATGCGGCGTAGCCCCCCAGCGCTGCTCGGAGCCCGGCTCGCCCGAGTCACCCACCCCCGCCCAGGGAAACTTGAAGGGACTCCGTCTGCGCTGCGCCCTGGTGAGAAACTTGTCCACACCAGGGACTCCGGGGACCAGCGTGGGAATGAATGAGAGTCGCTCTCCGAACGCCCCCTGCCCGGGGAACCCCGGGTGACGCGAAGATCCGAAGTGCCCCGCAAGTGCGCCGGGCGGGGGGCACCCCCGGGACTCACCGGGTCGCGGCAGAGCTGGTCCCTGTCTCTCGCCCGGCGGCCGCTTTCGCTTCCTCTTTCTCGCTGCCCCGCACTCCCAGCGGCGCGGCGCGGCGCGGCTCTCTCTGAGCAAGGCAGCCAGCAGGCGCGCCCGCCCACCGCTCCTCCTCCCGCACGCCGCTCCTGCTTCCCCTATTGTCAGCAATACCTAGCCCCGGCTGCAGCACCCGGGCCCCCTCCCATCGGCTCTTCCCCGCCCACGGCTGGGTTCCTCTCCCATTGGCTGCTGGGGGCGTCCGGCGAACCCCCTCTCCCCTCCCCCCTGCGAGGTGGGTTGATGGGGATTGGGAGGGAAGGAGTGGGAGAGGGACATGTGAGTGTGAAGCACACAGAAGGCTTGCAGGGTGATGTCATTTGGGAATGAGGTAGAGGCGCCTGGGATTAGGGGGCTGCGAGCCGACATCACGAGCCCAGGCATCCCCCCTAGCCAAACTCCCTGCGCGGCAGCATCTTCCGCAGTTTGCCAAGCCACCAGCCCAGGATGTGCTCGGGAGAGTTTTAGGAGAATCAGCACTTTTCACCTTCCGAGCCCTTTACAGACATTAACTGATCGATCTCCCCACCCGGCCATAGGCACTTGGAGGTAAATATGGAAAGAATTACCTCCCATCCCCCTTTTATAGTGTGGGAAACAGGAGAGATTTGTTCTGTTCCGGAAACTATATAACCACACCTTCTTAGTTAGGAAACCTGCTCCCTAGGTCTGTTCAGAGTGACCTTTGCTACTTTACTAGGAAAATGCCTCCTCCTTTTGTTTTACTCCTGCTAGTCCCACAGGCTAAGGGACTCAGAGAGCCAGCTGGGTTCTGCTCCTTCTTGTGCATCATCAGCTGAATTGTGATCAGTTACACCCGCTGATGGTATTGGGGCTACACAGGAATCTCTAAAAAAAGCATAGGAGTACTTGTGGCACCTTAGAGACTAACAAATTTATTTGAGCATAAGCTTTCGTGGGCTACAACCCACTTCTTCGGATGCATACTATTTTTCATGAAGTTGATGGATTTCCATTTCAGGAATCTCTGAAAGCATAAAATCTCCCATGGTTTCACTACCACTAGGGGCTCCGTGTAAACTCAAAAGCGTGTCTCTTTTACCAACAGAAGTTGGTCCAATGAAAGATATTACCCCACTCACCCTTTTCTCGCATGTTATTTGTGTTGAGGTAGGGCCAGGGCTCCATTGTGCTCAGCAATGTACAAACACAACCAAAAGATAGTTCTTGTCCCAAAGACCTTACAATCTGAGCCCTTGTCTAATCTCAGAAGTTGTGTGACTTTTTCCTAAATGTGTTTTTAAACTGGTGCAACTTCCTAGGTGGACCCTCTTTTTTTTGGTTTAGCTTAAATCTGTTCCTAACTGATTTAAGTTAAATGACAAGAAAGCTGGTTTAAACCAAAACAAAAGCATCTCCACTGCCTTTTGCACAAGTTTAAAATCACAGCTTTAGTTAAACCAGTGCAACTTTCTCATGTGAACAAGCCCTAAGTAAGAGATAAGAGACAAGTGGTGGATAGGACAGACAAGGGGAACAAAAAAAACAACAGGACAACACTATTTAGCATGATAAGCAGTGGTCTTAAAACACCAGCTGGCCATCTGTTGTCATGGTGGTAGAAAGAGCAACAGCAGGCCCATACTAGGAATCCCACTGTCATTAGCATCAGTGCAGCTGCATGATGCTATTGCAACAGTGAGAGATCTGATGAAAAAGCTCAGTGTAGACACACCCTGACTGCCTTGCCCAAAGCCACAGAGGAGGTAAATGTCAGAGCCGAGATTAGAACTCAAGATTTCTTGTCTTCTAGTTCTGTGCTGAGGCCACATGCAATAGAATAACTTCTTATGCCTGAGAGGAAAATACAAATATTTTGGGGGGAAATATAGATGAGTCCTGGTAATTTAAAAAAAAAACATTTTGAAACCAAGTCGTGGCAAATTTTTATTCAAATTATTGATTTTATCAAAATTTGTGACACAAGCTGATTTTTTCTAAAGCTTTTCTGTTCTCCCTGTATGAGCTGCTGCCCAGGATTCCCTTCTTCATGGCAGGTCTGGCTGCATCCATCCCTTGCAGGGTTGATAGACCAGTGTGGAAACACCATTACTGTCTCCCTCTTACACACGTACTTGCAACCAGAGCTAGGCAAGGAACAATGATCCCCCTTCACTTCCAGCACAGAGAAGCAACATCAACTCTCCCAGTTGTGTGGGCAGCAGGGCTGGCTCCAGCATTTCTGCCACCCCAAGCAAAAAAAAAAAAAAAAATAAGCCGCGATCGGCAGCAGCAGTTCAGCGGCAGGTCCTTTGCTCCTAGAGGGAGTGAGGGGCCTGCCGCCTCTGAATTGCCGCAGGTGCCGCCCCTCTCCCTTGGCCGCCCCAAGCACCTGGGGCTGGTGCCTGGAGCCGGCCCTGGTGGGCAGTGACTGGTAAGGAGTGGACCTGAAAGACTGAAATGGCAGGGAGCAGCCAAAGCATTTCACACTCCCCAGAAAAGGGGAATGGGTGGGGAATGACCCATTGCAGGGGGATAGTATGGAACGGCACCCTGTAAATATTGTTAGCATCTGCATCCTAATTCAGTGATGAATCAGAACACATAGTCCCCTTGATTACTCCTCACTCCTATAGTGGAGGACCTGAAGCAGATAATCAGTCCTGAACACACTGAAGCACCCCCTCCTAGTGGGACAATATATGTATCAAATTAAACTAATTCAACACGAACCACTCCTAAACCAATTTAAATGTGTCCAACAAGGGAGTTGCACAAGTTTAACTAGACCTGGTCTACACATAGTTTTTGTATCACTTTAATCATCCCCCAGTCTGGAGGTAGTTATACCAGCAGTTCTCAAACTGTGGGTTGGGACCCCAAAGTGGATCACAACTGTGTTTTAATGGGGTTGCCAGGGCTGGCGTTAGACTTGCTAGGACCCGGGACTGAAGCCGAAGTCAGAACCCCACCACCCAGGGCTGAAGCAAAGCTTGAGGGCTTCAGCCCTGGGCAGCGGGGCTCAGGTTACAGCCCCCTGCCCAAGGCTGAAGCCCTCAAGCTTCGGCTTAGTCCCCCCTAACCTGCAGGACTCAGACTTTGTGTTTGGCCAGGCTTAGGCTTCAGTCCCCTTGCCTGGGGTCATGTAGTAGTTTTTGTTGTTAGAAGTGGATCACGATGCAATGAAGTTTGAGAAATCCTGAGTTATACCATATAAAGGCGCTTATACCAATATAGTTTAGGAAATTAACTCCATCTCAGCTAGGGGTTATATTGCTTTAACTAGTTGACACAGTTAGGTTAGGTTTGGTTGACACAGCTATGGCGCTCAGGGGTGTGAATATTTTCATAGCTATGCTGACCTAACCCCTAGTGTAGATGCAGCGAGGCTGAAAGAAGAATTCTTCTGTTGGCCTAGTGACTGCCGCTTGGAGATTTGGATTACCTACAGCAACAGAAAAAACCTTTCCAGTCCATGGCAGCACAGCTGTAGTGCTGTAGTGTAGATATGACCTATGTCTCTTACTAAAACAAATACAGTTAAAATGGTTAAAAAAAACTGTGTGTAAAAAAACAAGCCTTAAATCAGTTTAGAAACCAATTTAGTTAAATCTGTGCAATTTCTGTGTGTAGATTAGAGCTAAGGAAGCAAAAAGGGGGTACAAAGGCTTTTTCCCACCTTTGCAGACCGCCTTTAAGAGACTATTCTAAAGTGTCCCCAAAGGAATAGAGCATATTTTTGCTCCATTATTATTAGGAGATTAGGACAGATGGTGCCATAAATTGGGACCCCAAAGGGGTTCCTTGTGGCAGAGCCAGGTTTTGCAAGCGGGGGTCAATAGGTCATTGGTGGTAGGCTGGAGAGTGAGCCTGCCCCATACTCACCTAGAAGCAGCAGTTCCCCCTTGCTCTCCATCCCTGTGTGAAAATTTTACACCTCCTTTTGTCAACTGCATAATATGCTTGAAAAAGGACCACACATACACCTGAAGGCTGCTGCGGGCAGGGTGAGGGGCAGTCGCCATTCTTGCCCCTTTATTAGCTCCACCACTGGGTACCCCGTTTCCTGAATCCAGCCAAACTTTATCAATCTTTCATCCCAACCTATTGCTGGGCATCTAAGACCTGCTCCACAACCAAAGACAGGAAGAGATGTTCAGGAATGTCTGTCCACAAAGTGGCAGTGGCAAATGGACCTCTCATCGTAAAAGGTAAGTCTTGCTTGAGAGGTGACTGATTGAAAGCCAAACAATGTTTTTTTTTTTTATTTGTGTTCTGAACTTAATAGGCAGAGCAGATGCACTGAGAATCTTTGGGAAAGGACTGTGATTTTCCTTGGTACTGAGAACAAATTCATATGGCTTCATTCCAAAAAGAAGTTCTTTTCCTCAGTTACCTCAAAAGGGTCCCTTGTGTTCTGTGGGCAGGAATTGAGCACCAGGCCCCAACCTCAAAGACCATCTCTGTTAATCAATTGATTTTTGAGTAATCACTTGAGAACCTAAATTTCCTCTTTTTTAGACCAACAGCAAAGAATGTTGGCCCACAGCCTGGGGCCCTGCCTAGACTAGGAAAATAGGTAGCAGCTAACAGGATTTTAAACACCACTTAGCAACCTTTCAAAACATGTTAGATGGTTGTGGTCAGCTCTAAGGGGGAGTCTAGGGCTCATCATGACCAGCTAAGGGCTTGTCTACACTTACATTTTATAGCGCTCTAACTTGCTGGCTCAGGGGTTTGAAAAATCACCCTCCTGAGCGCAGCAAGTCTGAGCGCTTTAAAGCGCTAGCATAGACAGGCTCCCAGCACTCGGCGCTAATCCCCTCGTGGAGGTGGATTACCAGGAGCGCTGGGAGAGCGACTGCACTCACACTTCAAAGCGCTGCCGTGGGAGCGTTCCTGAGGCAGCGCTTTGAAGTTTCCAGTGTAGACATACCCTTAGACATCTACACTTGCAGATGTACAGCGCTGTGAATTAAACCTGACTTCGTGCAGCTGAGTAGGGAAAGCGCTGCAGTCTGTCCACACTGACAGCTGCCCAGCGCACTGTCGTGGCCACATTTGCGGCAATTGCAGCGCTATTGGGAGCGGTGCATTATGGGCAGCTATCCCACAGAGCACCTTTTCCCATTCTGGCGCCGTGGGTTGTGAGAAGGGGGAGTGGATGCGGGGCATTCTGGGTCCTGTCCCAGTGCCCGGTGATGCATCGCTTCGCATCCCAGAAATCCCTTTGTTTCCGTCCACCTTTGGCGCCATCTTTCAACGGTTTCTGTGCAGCGCGATCTGTCTGCGGGAAATGGAGCCCGAACTGCTGAGGTGTATGCTGACGAGTCTCGCCAGCACGTCACGTTTGGCTGTCGAACTATTCCTTAAGATCCAAAGTGACAGTGAGAGTGAGAAGTCCGACGATGCTATCGAGCCACGTAACGTGTACGACATGAAATTGCTTGTGGCATTCACGGACATGCTCAGCATCGTGGAACGCCACTTTTGGGCTTGGGAAACAAGCACCGATTGGTGGGATCACATCATCATGGAAGTCTGGGATGACGAGCAGTGGCTGCAGAACTTTCGGATAAGAAAAGCCACTTTCATGGGACTGTGAGAGGAGCTTGCCCCCACCCTGCGGCACAAGGACATGAGATTGAGAGCTGCCCTGCCAGTGGAGAAGCGGGTGGCTATGGCAATCTGGAAACTGGCAACTCCAGACAGCTACCGGTCGGTCACAAACCAGTTTGGAGTGGGAAAGTCGACCGTTGGAATCGTGTTGATGCAAGTTTGCAAGGCCATTAATCACATCCTACTCAGAAGAACCATGACTCTGGGTAACATGCAGGAAATAGTGGATGGCTTTGCACAAATGGGGTTTCCTAACTGTGGAGGGGCGATAGATGGGACGCACATTCCTATTTTGGCACTACCCCACCTAGGATCCGCGTACGTTAATCGGAAGGCGTATTTCTCTATGGTTCTCCAGGCGCTTGTGGATCACCGTGGGCATTTCATTGACATTAACACAGGCTGGCCTGGAAAGGTGCATGACGCACGCATCTTTCGGAACACTTGGCTGTTCAGGAAGATGCAGGCCGGGACTTTTTTCCCAGAGTGGAAGATCACGGTAGGGGAAGTTGAAATGCCCATTGTGATCCTTGGAGATCCCGCTTACCCGTTAATGCCGTGGCTCATGAAACCCTACACAGGGAGCCTTGACAGCAGCAAGGAACGGTTCAACAACAGGCTAAGCCGGTGCCGAATGACTGGAGTGTGCCTTTGGCCATTTAAAGGCCCGCTGGCGATCTCTGTATAGGAAGCTGGACTTGGCCAAAACCAGCATCCCTGCGGTTATATCCACGTGCTGTGCGCTCCATAATATTTGTGAAGAGAAGGGTGAAAGCTTCACTCAGGCATGGACTTCTGAGATTCAACACCTGGAGGCTGAATTTGCACAGCCAGAGAGCAGGGCTATTACAGGGGCCCAGCGCAGGGCTGCAAGGATTAGGGATGCCTTGAGGGAGCAATTTGAGGCTGAAAACCAGAAGTGATATCTGGTGCCCTGCACGGGAGTGAAGTGCAGTAGTTCCAATCTTTAGGAATCAGTGTTTGCTAAGCAGACAAGCAGACTTGCAGTGCCTGTTTATTTCCTGGGTTAAGGAGTCTTTTACTTTATGCAATAATAAAGAATGTTTTCAAAGCCAAAAAATCCATTTATTGAAAAGAGAAAAAATTTATTTATTGAAAAGAAACAAGGGGGTAGAGTGGGGAACAGTACAATCACAGATTCGCGTATGTCCTGTCTGCTGTGCTGTGCAGTGAGTGCTGCACTTCAGGACAGCTATACTGCATGGTGATGGGGGTTGAGTGCAGAGGGTAAGGGTGGTTTTCAGGGCTGGGTGGTGAAGATACTGGTGTTGGAGGCAGCGGGTGGCATGAAGAACATGGAAGTTGGGGAAAGTGGGTTGGAGGTGACAGTGGGGCACAACAGAAATAGTTTTGGGACAAGGGCTGTAGGGGGGGTGGCATTTGCATTTGCGGTACTGCTCCTCTTTCTGCATGGCTACCAGCTCCTGGATAGCGTCTGCTTGGCGCTCCAGGATGCTTATGAGCCAATCAGTGCTTTGCTGCCGGTGCGTGGTGCTTTGCCGCCAGTGCACTGCATTTTCCTGGCGGATCCTGCTTTCTCTCTCCCTCCAGTCCTGTGCTTTCTCATTCTCTTTAATAGATTGCCGCATCACTTCTTGCAACATGTCTTCTTTGCTTTTTCGCGGTCTCTTCCTGAGTCTTTGCAGTCTCTGAGCAGGCGATAAGAGGGACGGCTGAGGTCTCAAGGTTGATGCAGCTGTATAGGCAAAATGCAACATTTAACAGAGGCAGCATTGTTTATACCAGACAGAGTAATGATTCCCCCAGCACTTAAGGAGTAGAAAATACACAGGGTCAACACAATAGCATAATTTTCCCGTCCGAAACAGAGCACACATATCCCACGGGAGCCTCAAAATGGTGAGTAAGGGGGACTGATTGTTTCAGGGCTGCACTGTCCTCTGGGTTTCTGTGCCTTGGGAAGAGCCAACAGCTTCAGGGGGCACCTACACTGAACACTGTCCCAACATTTTCCACAGGAGTTCGTCCTGGACGATATCTCGCTGCTGAGAGTGACCTGGGAAGCAAGGGAGGGTCTTCTACTGCAATGCGGCTTCCGCCCTGGCCCATATGCAGCTTGCCTGTGTGCAGCAATGGTCCCCTCGCTCCTCGCGGCACAGTGGCGCGGACACGTTAGCCTGGCTGGGACAAGGACCACGGTGGCTCTCCTGATAAACCTGCGCAAGCACATTGCACACATTCTGGATGAGACATTCGAGGAGATTACCGAGGCCAATTACCGCGATGTGATAAACCACATCAATGCACTATTCCGCATCTAGGCATGCATGCCAAACCCTCCTCTCCCAAAGAGCCTGCACCGAAAAAATTCCTTCCCAAAAAAAAAAAAATGCTTACCAGGAACCTGCTCTTCTGTTTGTCCTCCACCAAGTACCGGCCGCTGCGACTGGCTACCTTCCTCCTGGCTCGAGAAGAGCTCCTAGCTGCATGGCTCCAGGGATTCCAGGGTGTCTCCATCCGGCCCATCACCATCACTCCCGTTTTCCTTCTCCTCCTCCTCCTCCTCCTCCCTCCGCTCCCCCCCCCCCCACATCGGCTCTGAAGTGTCCATGGTGGTGCTCGGAGTGGAGGTGGGGTTAACCCCAAGTATCGCATCCAGCTCTTTGTAGAATCGGCAGGTCGCGGAGGGAGCACCTGAGTGGCCGTTTGCGTCGTGGGCTTTGCGGTAGGCACTCCGCAGCTCCTTCACTTTAATCCTGCACTGCAGGGAGTTCCGGTCATGGCCCCTTTCCATCATGTCCTTTGATACCTTCCCGAAGGTATCGTAATTCCTACGGCTGGAGCGCAGCTGGGACTGTACAGCTTCTTCCCCCCAAACACTGATGAGGTCCAGCAACTCGCCATTGCTCCATGCTGGGGCTCACTTGGCGCGTGGAGGCATGGTCACCTGGAAAGATTCGCTGATAGCACTCCATGCCATGCCGGGCTGAGCAAACAGGAAGGGGATTTTTAAAATTCCCGGGGAATGTAAAGTGTGGGTCACATGGTTGGTTACCTGAGGCCAGGGCAGTAGAGTTTGAACTGATGACCAGAGTGGCTAGAACAGGCATTGTGGGATACTGCCGAATAATTCTGGAGGCCATTCACAGCGCATTGGGCGGCCACACTGGCGCCGCAGCGCTGCAGCGGCAGCGCAATACTCGCTATTCCTCTCGGAGAGGTGGAGTACATGCAGCGCTGCAACCACGGAGCTACAGCGCTGCAAATGCCTTGCCAGTGTGGACGGGGAGTGAGTTACAGTGCTGGGGGCGGCTTTACAGCGCTGTAACTCGCAAGTGTAGCCAAGGCCTAAATAATCAGTCCCTAATGGTCTTGCTTTGGGTGATAACAGCCATTATTTATCCTAGTCTACATTGGCAACTGTAACCCTATTGGTCTCATACTATGAGCAATAGACCAGAGTTTATGAATGTCCTACGGAACTACCACGTGTGAAGAACACAAAACTAATTATAAAGTGTCTGAACCTTAACCTGGTCTATGTCTAGCTTCCATCAACCTAGCTACTGTCTCTCCGGAAGGGGGTGTTCCTACACCGATGGACAAATAGCTAAGGCACTATGTCAGTTCAGTATTGTAGACATGGCCTCACTCTTCAGTCAAGTTTAGGGGAATAGCTGCACCCCTACCAGGGGTTTGTACTGCTTTCACTATATTTGATTCTAAAACAATATAGTTAACATGGTACGAAAACTCTGTGTAGACAAGCCCCACATTTCACATCTATATGAAGACACAATACCTGTCCTGAAAAGCTCACTAAGAATACATAACACTGGGTGATAGTGAACAGCAAGTTATGGCTCTGAATCTTCTTTCACTTAAAGCATTGTAACTCCAGAGTAATTATGTGTGGGTTGTGATGGAATCAGAGCCTCGGGGCCTGATTCACCAGTGACTTCCTTCTTGTGTAGTCATTTTCACACCCATGCAAAGTGGGTGTAAAACACTGCCAAATCAGAATGGTAACATTTTAAAACCATCTTGCCCAGATGTAAATGACCACATAAGGTGCAAGGCAGTAGAGAATCAAGCCCTAGATGTGAATTTGTGATGCAAGATGTTCACTGTATTCCTAGCTACATATGCAAAAGCATGATAGAGAATATACAGGTAATAGTCCCTCTCTGTACAACTCTGGTGAGACAACTCTTGGAATGGTTCTGGTTACCTCCTTACCAGAAAGGTGTACACTGATTAGAGGGAGTTCAGAAAAGAGAAACAAGGTAATTAAAGGACTGAAGGGATAGACTAATAAAGAACTGTGGGACTAATTCTCCTCTCACTTACACTGAGGTAAAAATGGTGTTACACTGGTGTAACTGTTGCAAATGAGGGGTGAACCAGGTCCTAAATATATCAAAAGTGCACAATCATTGGTTTTGGAGTATTTCCACCTAACTGTAAGATCTACCTCTTTTTCTATCATCCCAGAGCAACCATCATAACCTAGGCCAACTGATTTGAAGAGCTCAAACCCAAACTCAGAAGCACTTGCTAAAATTGTATTAGCTATGGCTTATACACTCAGTTCAAATATTGGAACAAACCCCAAGCATGCCTCTTGAATACAGGCCTTTCCATGCTTCAGTTCAACAAAGCTCACTCCCAATCCCAGCCGTGTCTGCATGTTCATCAATTAAAATTGAAAACCGTCCTCATGTGTTCCCTGACCCTATAATATCATTTCTCTGAATTTAACCACATATTTCAATCAGTTCATTTCTGGGTTGTATTGTAGAAGTTTCCAAATGCTGCCTAATACTTTCATCTCCACATTGCTAGACTTATCATGGAGAATAATGACTTGTGTGGCACAAAGCAGGATGGAACAAACAACTAGGTACAGTCTCCCTTGATAAGCTTTGCGAGTCTTCAGTTGCTCCTTAAAGGTTCCTTTCTTCTTGCTCAGGATATCCAAGAAGTTGGCTGCTCATAGAAATCTTCATGCCATTCTGATTTTACATGATCTCCCACTGCTTCATTGAAGACCTGGTATTTGGTGAAACTTCTGGCAATTAATGCACTTTTTACACCCCAGATAATTTTGTCCAGAAAATATTCCAATACCAGCAAATATTTCCTTTGATGGAGGAATAAGGTAAATACTGGGTAAGCCATAAATGATTTCATGATCTTGGACTTATTGTCAGAGCCGGCTCTAGGCACCAGCAAAACAAGCTGGTGCTTGGGGTGGCACATTTTTAGGGGCGGCATTCTGGCTCGGGCCATGCCGCCCCTAGAAATGTGCCCCGGCTGCCCTAACTCACCTCCGCTGCTGCCGCTCGCGTGCCACTGCTCGCCCTCCCTGGGAGGGAGGGGGAGATCCCGAGCGGCCGCGGCGCGCAAAACAGCTGATTCGTGCGCCGCTGCTCCCCCTCCCTCCCAGGTTTGAGAGCCTGGGAGGGAGGGGGAGACCCCGAGTGGGCGCGGCGCACGCGCAGCTTCTCCCTCTCCCTCCCTCCCTCCTAGGCTTGAGAGCCTGGGGGGAGGAGGCAGGGCTAGGGATTTGGGGAAGGGGCGGAGTTGAGGGGGGGCGGGGGTGGGGTAAGAATAAAACAGGGTGGGGGCGGCCAAAATTGTTTTTGCTTGGGGCGGCAAAAATCCTAGAGCCGGCCCTGCTTACTGTGCAACTCTGGAAGTCATAAAATACAAATGGGGTCCATAGGTTAGCAATGACGTCATCCTTCGTTTCATCAGCTAGTAGGTGAGTCTGATCACACAGAGCACCATCCCAAGGCGTGCTGCTCCTTCTGAGCTGAAGGTTGGTGCTTTCGTTGGCTGTACAGTCTCAGTTTCTGCTGAGCTGCATTGCTCCAAATTTTTAGCACAGAATCTGTGATGTTTATTAGTCATCCGAAGTTTTTTGCTTCTTGAAAAAGTTATGAATATTCATAGTTAACCTGAGGTGGAAAACAAATTAAAATACATTTGAATTTTTAAAGTGGGATTTGAATCCACTGGATCAGCCACTGGAGCTATGCTGATTTACACCAGCTGAGGATCTGGCCCTTTAAATTTTAATCCTACCATTTGTAAGGCTCTATGGCGATGAATGATTGGCATGGCAGATCGACCTACACTCAAATATCAGTGATATGCAAAAAACCCAGCGTTTTATCCTTCATTTTAATTATGCTATTTATGTCTTTAAGTGAACACATAATTCAGCTAATGAGTGCACATAGGGCATGTTACAAAAATCGCAGTCAACATTTTCTCCTTCAGTCTCCCAGCCCCATTAATCTCATCTGTGCCTCTCTGTCTCGGAAGTCGTGATTCTGCCCGGCTAAAATCCACCCTTCTCTATCCTCTCCCCAGCCAAGGTCACCATCTCAAATGCTCCTCCTCACTCCTCCCCCTCACCTCCATATCTGCCCCTTTTCACACAATATCCAAGGAACTCCCCTCCCTGCCAACTTCCACACTTATCCTTGCCTCATTCCACACATTGCCTAAAAACAACCCCATCATCCAAGAATGCCCCCAACCCTGTTTTGGCTGGAAATCACGATGGCAGCTGAGCATAGCAAAATACATACATCATGGCAGCATTACAGGCAGCCAGGGAACAGGAATAGGTACCAAGAGGCAGTTGGAAGGGGATATCACTGAGGGGGAGAAAAAGTTGTGGGGGGGAGAAGGAGAGACAACTCTCCCATGTTCCCCAATGCATTGAGCCTTTGAACGGCTATAGAAAAACATTGGTTAATGACAAGATAATATTGGGGAAGGTAAGACATACTGTAGAATCAGCAGAATGGCAATGGCATGCAAAGATCTCACCCACGAGTCCACCAGTGTGTAACATTCATACCTGCAAAAGCCACAGAATATGTACAGTGCATAATATGCTGTCAGTGGCAGCAACTGTAATAACAGTACATTTCACTATTTGTGTTTCAAATGCCTCTTTTCACATTTAACATGCATTTTTAACGGAAATTTCAGAATTGGGGGGAGGGGGGTGTATTGTCTCTTACCCCATTGTCACTATGAGCAAATAACCTTGTCCTATTATTTAATTTGGTAAATCTTTCTCAGACATCTTTTCAGATACTTTTCTGGATGCTGGAAGGAGACTAGCATCAAAATCAGAACTATTTTTCTGACCCTTTCCCCCCAGTTTAGAGAATTCAGATAAAATGGGACCTAGAGACTAAGGTTCTGCAAAATCTAATTAATGGACTGCTCCAAGCAGCAACTCTCTGTTTCCCACAGGCAAAGCCATTTGATTTAGGCTTTTCTTCCAGGGCCAGAATTTGGCCTATAGGGCCAATATTCACCACCACCCCAGTATGGTTTTATAAAATACATCTAGAAGCTGTTTTCATGTCCATGAATCATTTTCTATTCAATTTATTCTATCCATTTTTTAGCCCAGTGATGTAGTTAATTCTTTTCTTTCAGCCTTTGAAGAATTATAATGGAAGCTGATTAACAGGTAATCAGAGCTCAGTGGGCCAAATCCTGCTCACAGATAAATCATCCAGTTTCATGCCATTTAAATTTACATTTAATCCAGATTTACATAGGTCTAAATGATAGAATAATTTGCCCAATACATATGAGTAGAAGACGTGGTAGCCATAGAATAACAAAGGAATAGTTAACTTTGAGTGAAAGTCGTGAAGGGTGAAGTTTATACACTGAACCACAGTAAACCTGTCTTTCATTATAGACTGGCCAAGTTTAATAGGCTTTCCTCCAGTTAAAGAAAATTAGAAAATATCAATCAGCTTTTCCTCTCTTTATTGATTTCTTAAAGTATGCTTCTGGAGAGTTCCCATTCCCATTATCAGTGTGAAGAGAGCTAAGCACTACAACAGACAGCCTGAGTGAGACATCAGGAGAAACCGTTAATCCAGGGCTATTTTATCCGTTGAGCACTAACAAAGAAGCTCATTTGTATGTGGAAAATCTTGCCCGTGAGGAGGGATATTGTAAATATAGGGGAGAGAGTGAAAGAGACTATAACAGAATTAGCTTTTTTCCTCTTTTGCCTTACTTATGTACTTACTTACTTACTTATGTGCTATTCAATCCTGCTCCAGTTGAAGTCAATGGGAGTTTTGCCACTGATTTCAGTGTGGACAGGATCAGGCCTTTAGTCATTGCATCTCTGCCAGATTTTATTTCATAC
This sequence comes from Trachemys scripta elegans, assembly GCF_013100865.1. NCBI lineage: Eukaryota > Metazoa > Chordata > Testudines > Emydidae > Trachemys > Trachemys scripta. The sequence goes on along the minus strand of NC_048298.1, from coordinate 330,626,786 downwards.
CCTGCCAAAATGTCACCACATGAACCAATCTGTAGCTTGAGTCATTTAGAACTGGACTGAACAAAGCCTTGGAAAATAAAATGTAGGGAACAATCCTGCTCTGGCAAAGGAATTGACTGGATGATCAAATGCGTCCTTTTCCATGCCTTTGTGATTCTGTCTTGCTGCATTATATGAGTGGCAACCAGGCAGTGAAAAGCATTGACAGACACCCATTCTTTGTGAGTGTTGTGCGAATGTTTCACATATATCATGCAGTTTAAAGAAGCTGTAAACATATAAAATCATGATGTCTCTTTCCTATACATTTGAACCCACCTAACACTTTTTGGGTGGATCTCAGTATAAATAATAATAAAAAAGATTATTGCTGATAATTTAAGATTACATTTATGTTTCATGAAGCCTATTTTTTATATCAGTACAGTAAAATTCATCCATCAAATGCATGTACAGCTCTTCTATAGTAACACTGTGTGTTTATAGCTGCTCCATATGATGTCATTAACTCCAAGAAGATCCAAATTCAATACCCTTGTCTCCTTAAAAAAATAAATAAATAAATAAAAAGGAAGTGGGGGTCCTCATCTGTGGCTGATAAAGTAGCAACTTCAATAGTTTATCCAGCAGAGAGAACTGTAATAAATGAACAGCTCTATTACAATCTAGCAGAGGACAGTGGTATGCAAATAATTATATCACCTCTAGTCTGATTGTTACAGAATGGGCCACGTTGGGTTCAAAACCACTTTGGAGATGCAAATTGTTTTAGACCAGATGCTAAAGATTTCCTTTAATATGATGTACTTCCCCTCAGCTCTCTCGGAACTGCTGATGAGCAGTGTAATATTCTTGGGGAAGCAGGACATCTCAGATTTTAGTGAAATACTTTTATTTAACTATTTCATAAACCTGATGGATGAAACTGGATTCAGTGTCAACTAGAGAACCCCTAAACTCAGTCTGTCTCCATGTCTGTCTATAGACTACTTCGTGTTATGTACTTGCAAGGTCCACAAGATAAAATGATGTCACAGGCTGGACTCCTGCTCTGGACTTCTCTCAAATCTAGTATATTACCTTTTAGATCCTCTGGGATTTTGGGGTGAAGCTGCTCTGAAATCTGGTGACTATACAATTCAAGATCATTCCAAGGTTGCTTCTGGAGTCATTTGTGTGGTATGTTGTACTAGTTGTTGAGTCTCTTCAACCTAGGCCTTCTTTTCAGTCCAAATTCCAGAAGTACTTATTCTGACACTAATGATAATCTCTCTGCTGGCTCTGATGTTGGTTGGGCCATGTGTTCTGCAATCCAGAATTTATGGCTTTCTCATATAAGTGCCAGGGCTGGCTGTCTTCTTGTTTCCCTCTTTTCTGGGATATATAGAGACATCCAATTCTTGCCCATAATTCACTTTACAAACATTCACTAATTAATCCTTAAAGCATCCTGTGAGTAAGTATTGTTACCCTCATCTTACAGGTGGGGAAAATGAGGTAAGAGGTTAAGTCACATAACAAAACAGTGGCAACACTGGAATTTGAACTCAGAGGCTCCTGGCTCCCAGTCCTGGGCTCAGACCTGTAGATTAGGACTACCATATGTCCAGATTTCCCCGGACATGTCCGGCTTTTCGGTCTATAAATAGCCGTCCGGGGGGATTTTTAAAAATCTAAAAATGTCCGGGATTTCCCCCCGGTCGGCTATTTATAGATAGAAAAGCGGCGGCCAAGCCCCGCTGGGCACCCAAAGCCCCTTCCCGGCTCCCCCCATCCCCTGCAGCCTTACCACGCTGTCCGGCCCACAGCTGTCTTCCCCCTCCTCCACTCCCCTGAACGCTCTGCCCACCTGCTCCTCCCCCTCCCCTGCTTCCCGCCAATCAGATCTTCGTGAGAAGTCTGAAAAGAAGCAGGGGCAGGTGGGAGGCAGCAGCAGGTAAGCTGGGGCAGGGGTGGGGGGGGCGCGAGGAGGAGAGCTCCGGGGAGGCGCGGTCCTGGCCAAGCGGCTCCCTCCGGCCCGGGCCGAGCGGCGCCCGGCTGCCCCAGCAGCTCCGGCCCAGCACGGGCCCCAGCACCCCCAGCCCGGACCCAGCCCGGCTCGGGCCCCAGCAGCGCCGGCCCGGCTCGGGCCCCAGCACCCCCGGCCCAGACCCAGCCCAGCTCGGGCCCCAGCATCCCCGGCCCGGCTCGGGCCCCAGCACCCCCAGCAGCGCCGGCCCGGCTCGGGCTCCAGCACCCCCGGCCCAGACCAAGCCCAGCTCGGGCCCCAGCACCCCCGGCCCGGCTCGGGCCCCAGCAGCGCCGGCCGAGCACCTCCGGCCCAGCCCCAAGCTCCGCAACCCCTGCCAGAGCGCAGCCCGATTCCTGGGCTCTTTAAAGCCGGCCCCGGTCAGGGGACAGGGAGGGGGGGTTGGATGGGTCGGGAGTTTGGGGGGGGGCTGTCAGGGGGGCAAGGGTGTGGAGAGGGGTTGGGACAGTCAGGGACAGGGAGCAGGGGGGGTTAGATGGGTCTGGGGTCCTGGGGGGGCTGTCAGGGGGCGGGGAGCAGTTGGATAGGGCATGGGAGTCCCCGGGGGTCGGTCTGGGGGCGGGGGTGTGAATATGGGTTGGGGGTGTGGATAAGGATCAGGGCAGTCAGGGGACAGGTAGGGTCATAGGGCGTTCTCAGGAGGGGGCAGTCAGGGGACAAGAAGCAGGGCGGCTTAGATAAGCGGTGGGGTCCTAGGGGGCAGTTAGTGGCAGGGGTCCCAGGAGGGGGCAGTCAGGGACAAGGAGCGGGGGGGGTTGGGGATTCTGAGGGGGGCAATCAGGGGGTGGGAAGTGGGAGGGAGTGGATGGGGGTGGGGCAGGGGCGGGGCTAGAGCGGGGCTCCTCCCCCCCCCCAGTGTCCTCTTTTTTGCTTGTGGAAATATGGTAACCCTACTGTAGATTGCACCCTCTCTTGCTAACATCTTTGAAAGAGTCACATTTTCAGCAAATATAACTTGGTAGACTGCTGCAGAGTACAATGTCCTACTACAATCCTCCAGAAGGGTGAGTGGAAGTGTGAAGTGATTTATGGGGGGGAACGTGTTTATTTTTGGGGGAGTGCATCAGGTTGGCAGCATTTATCTGAAATCTCTACCTGCTAGCAGACTATGGTCCTGCTAGAAAACATCAAGTGTGTTTTTCTGTTCACTCACAGTTGCAGGTAGCTCACTGTCCCATCCAGACATAAGGGAAGTAGGAGTGGCTCTGTTCAGAGAAAGGAAGTTCATGGGTCGTGAACTGGGAAGTTCTCAAGGAGCAGCCAATCTGGGGGGCGGGGGGCTTAAGGTGCATTGTTTCCTTTCTTTTGTGAATAAAGCCAAACCCCAGGAAGGGGATGACCCACCCTATTGACTGAAATGGACTGCATTTGAAACTGTGAGGAAGCTACCCGCTTACAGTGGGCTTGCGGAGCTGTGGTTTTAAGGTGGACAATGCTCCACTGTGAAATTTGTATGTATTGTTTCTTGCATGTATGTCCAGAGCTCTGGATGAGCACATTTAATAAAATGAAATAAATAAATGAAAATGTACATTGTACGTAAGAGGACTGTATTAAAGTAACTCTTCTTCCCCTCGAAGTGGTTACGAAACAATGAAGCTTTCAGTGCTTTACACTTCACAGGGTAAAAAACAATGAGTTGCTTAACATTCCTCAGTTCAGCTCTTCTATTCTCATGGGTATCCAATTGCAAGGTATCTACATCAAACTCAATTCTCAGCTGATCCCAAAGCAGAGAGCATCTGGCTATGAGCGCTTCTGTTTTAACATGCTGTTGCAGTACTTACTAAGTTTCAACATGAGTGTACAAGGTTTGCCATGCCTAAATTTGCTTGATATTGGCAAAGGAGCAATATCACAAAATCCTACAATATTCATTCTGTTTATGAAACGTGAAGTAGGCGCTCTTGCATTGCCAGGCTAATATTAACCATGATGTTTGCAAACTAGAAGGAAGCCAGTTATATAACAGCTAAAGCAGACCTGTTACAAGGAAGACCAGAACACTTCTTGGTTTGTTTTCTAAATACATTGTATTTGTCTCCTACAAAGTCCAGCTTGCAATCCACATATAATACAGTTATAATCCTTACAATTGTAAAATTGATTCATTCAAAGAATCAGACAGGACGTAAATCTCACCATGGGATCCGCTAACTGTGAATGGGGAAGCCAGACAACCAGAATATTAAGGCATGCAAATAGAATTTTCTTTCATTATTGTCAAGTAGTCTCAATTGCAGAAAGGAGGAAAAGAACAATACAAGTATATTATTAGCCTCTGGATTCTAATTAAGTTATATGTGTACTTGCTCAAATCAAACAGCTAGAAGGGTGCTTCCCAGCGCAGGTAGACAGACACATGCTAGCTCTGCTTGAATTAACCTGCTAAAAATAGCAATGTGGCCATGACAGCATGGGTGGTGGCTAGAGCTAACAGTCCAAGTATGTTCCCTGGGGGTTGGGTGGGATTGTATTCGGGGGGGAGGGAGTCCGTGCCACCACCCATACTGCCACAGCCATGCTGCTATTTTTAGCAGGCTAATTCAAGCAGAGCTAGCATGTGTCTGTCTACCTATGCTGGGAAGCACCCTTCTAGATGCTATGTAGACCTAGCCTAAGGGAGAAAGAGGGGAGTGTGAGGAATAATTTAAAAGTTAGGGCCACTGTCTCTCTGAGTGCATGTAGCTTGCATGTCCTAATTCAGTCAAAAGTTTATTGTATGAGAGACCCCAAATCTTGTACAATTTCTCACTCAATCTTCTATGCATTTATGTTGTGTTGAAGCAGGGATTATAATTGCTTGACAGAGCAGGAGGAAGGGATGAGGGGGGATAGTCCAGACACATTCCAGGTGGGAGAGGGAAGTGTTCAGAAAATATTCCAGGCAGGGAGACCATCCTACTGAGAGGGCTATAGAATAGGTTGATGGAATTTAAAAGTTGAGGCTTAAAGTTAACTCTCTCCATGACATCCACAGCAGTTGGGGAATAAGTTCTGCCAGTGATTCGTGCATTTATCATTGACCTGCCCAATTTTTCTTCAAACACCTTTGCATTTTCTCCAGTGCTGCCCTTTATGCATAGAAAGAGTTTCCCAAAATCCACAAACACTATTTTATCCTCCTCTCATTAAAACCCTGCTCTGTCATGATACCTTCAAAGCACTCTACAATGGTTAGGCAGTTGGTACCATGACTGCTGCTTCTTATTCTGATGAGAATCGTTCATTGTTACTTTGTGCGTCCCATGTCTGTTTGTTGTATCCACCTGTTGTCTCTCATCATATACTTTCAAACTTGTAAGCTCTTTTAGAGCATGGACTATCTTTTTGTTATGTGTGATGTCTGACACAGAAGGGCCACAATCCTTAATTTACAATTTGAGGTCCTACCACAATTCAAACAACAATAAATTGATGAGAAAAAAGTGTGTCAAATTCAACACAGACTGATCTGGCCTAGGTGTTACAGTAACTAAAAAGCTTGGTGAATGAGCAGTCAAAGATTATAGATGTGCTAAATCAAGTATGCAGGCCAGATCACAGAGAGTGTGTCTTTCTCATATGTTTTTAACAATACCAAGCATGATGGGGCCCTGGCCTACATGCAGTACTGTAATGCAGATAAATAATAATAGTTTGTAACCTTTTAATTGACATCTAATAAACATAGACAATTCCTAACTGCCCATTAGTATTAAAGAGAAAGAATTCTTGTGTTTCAATATCTACCCTAAGGAATGGTGTGCAAACATATGTTGTTGTTGTTCCTTTATATTGGAAAGTTTAGGATTGAAGACTGAAAATGTATTACCACGAGGGTAAGAAACAGGCAGGAGGAATAGCCTCTGGAGATAGTGGAGGAGGTAAAATAAACAAAGATGGCCTGAGTTATCAACCAGAATGCCCGAAAAGTCAAAAAGGGACCCTGGTGGCTCCGGTCAGCACCACTGACCAGGCCACTAAAAGTCCGGTCGGTGGCGCAGCAGGGCTAAGGCAGGCTCCCTGCCTGCCCTGGCTCCGCGCGCCTCTCCCCAGAAGCGGTCGGCATGTCCCTGCAGACCCTAGGCGCAGGAGAGGCCATGGGGGCTCCTTGCGCTGCCCCAGCCCCTAACACTGGCTCCAGAGCTCCCATTGGCTGGGAACCCCGCACCCCACACCCTCTCCTGCACCCCAACCCCCTACCTCAGCCCTGAGCCCCCTCCTGCATCCCAAACCCCTCATCCCCAGCTCCAGCCCAGAGCCCTCACCCCCTCCCACACCCCAACCCCCTGTCCCAGCCCAGTAAAAGTGAGTGAGGGTGGGGGAGAGCGAGTGACGGAGGGAGGGGGATGAAGTGAGCAGGGGGTGGGGCCTCAGAGAAGGGGCAGGACAGGGTCGGGGTGGAGCAAGGGTGTTCGGTTTTGTGAGATTAGAACGTTGGAAACCCTACCGGAATATTCTTTGGCCTGCACCTTGTACATTCATTTACACCAGAACAAACAGAGTGTAAGATGCTACCAGATCAGAATGGTAGCGTTTTACCCCTAATCTCAATAATTACACAAGGTGCAGGGCAATGGACATTCAGGTTCAAGGAGATAAAATATTTCACTTGTGATGTATTAAAATCAAACCTTTTATTAGGTTAAATAAGATTTCCCCAGTGGAGATGAGTCTTCAGCAGCAGAAGAGGTTCTTCTAGAAACAGAAGAGTAAACTTGTGGGGAAGTGTGCGGGAGAATTAAGCAGGATTTTATAGCAAGGAAGCTTCAGATCAGAGATTGTCAGTGATTATGATCTCTTAAGCTTAACTCTTTTTTTCCCCCTCCCAAGACTCTGTAAAATGCTGTGGTGACTGAGCAGAAAATAACACAGCAACAGGCAGTAAGGTCTGTTGCAGGGATCGGCAATCTTTGGCCCGCGACCCACCAGGGTAAGCCCCCTGGCGGGTCGGGCCAGTTTGTTTACCTGCTGCATCCGCAGGTTTGGCCGATCACGGCTCCCACTGGCCGCAGTTTGCTGGTCCAGGCCAATGGGGGCTGCAGGAAGCAGCGCAGGCCGAGGGTTGTGCTGGCCGCCGCTTCCCGCAGCCCCCATTGGCCTGGAGCGGCGAACCACGGCCAGTGGGAGCCGCGATCCGCTGAACCTTTGGACGCGGCAAGCAGGGGTGAAAGTAACTTAAAGGATTTACCGGTATGCCGGAGTCCCGAGCGGGGGGGTGGCCTCAATCGGAAGAGGCGTGGCCTCAGCCGGAAGAGGCGGGGCCTTTCAAGGTTTAAAGGCCCTGGGGCTCCAGCTGTGGCTGGGAGCCCCAGGGCCTTTAAATCACCCCGGAGCTACCAGCTGCAGAGGCGGCTGGGAGCCCCGGGGCTCAGGGGCGAATTAAAGGGCCCAGGGCTCCGGCCACCGCAGAGCTCCAGGCCCTTTAAATCACCGTGGGAGCCCGGCTGCCGGAGCTCCGGCAGCGCTTTAAAGGGCCCAGGGCTCCCCGCAGCAGCCGAAGCTCCAGGCCCTTTAAATCCCTGCCCGAGCCTGGCTGCCGGAGCTCCGGTGGGGACTTAAAGGGCCCAGGGCTCCCTGCAGCGGCAGGAGAACCGGGCCCTTTAAATCACCACCCGAGCTTACTTTCACCTCTGGCGGCAGGTAAACAAACCGGCCCGGCCCGCCAGGGCTTACCCTGGCGGGCCGTGGGCCAAAGGTTGCCAATCCCTGGTTTATTGAGTAGGAAAAAATCTTTATAAACACAAACCAAACAAGGTAACTCAAGCAAAAAAACATTCCCAGCCCTCAGAAACTGACACCGACAATGCGACGTGGCGGTGAAAAAAGCCAATGCTGTCTTGGGATGCATTAGGCGAGGTATATCTAGTAGGGATAAGGAGGTCCTGCTTCCGTTGTACAAGGCGCTGGTGAGACCTCATTTGGAGTACTGTGTGCAGTTCTGGTCTCCCATGTTTAAAAAAGATGAACTCAAACTGGAACGGGTGCAGAGAAGGGCCACTAGGATGATCAGAGGAATGGAAAACCTGTCGTATGAAAAGAGACTAGAGGAGCTTGGGTTGTTTAGTCTGACAAAGCGAAGGCTGAGGGGGGATATGATTGCTATCTTTAAATATATTAGAGGGATTAATACAAGGGAGGGAGAAGAATTATTCCAGCTCAGTACTAATGTGGATACGAGAACGAATGGATATAAACTGGCCGTGGGGAAGTTCAGGCTTGAAATTAGACGAAGGTTTCTGACCGTCAGAGGGGTGAAATATTGGAACGGCCTTCCGAGAGAAACGGTGGGGGCGACGGACCTGTCTGGTTTTAAGATTAAGTTAGATAAGTTTATGGAGGGAATGGTTTAATGGTAAAACATAGTAGTTAAGGAAAACCAAGCAATGGTAGGTAAATAGTATAATGGCTAACAAGGGTCAGGCTGGAGACTCTTGCCTATATGCTCGGGGTCTTACTGATCGCCATATTTGGGGTCGGGAAGGAATTTTCCTCCAGGGCAGATTGGCTGAGCCTCTGGAGGTTTTTCGCCTTCCTCCGCAGCATGGGGCAGGGATCACTAGCAGGAGGGTCTCTGCCGATTGAAGTCACTTAAAACAGGATTGGGGACTTCAACAGCAGAGTCCAGGGAAGGGGTAGGGACGGTTTTATGGCCTGCAGCACGCAGGGGGTCAGACCAGATGATCATAATGGTCCCTTCTGACCTTAAAGTCTATGAGTCTATGAGTCTATGAGAAACTGGGTAGGAATCTCTGCCTTCCCACATGCACTCTCCTCGTTCTGCTCCCCAGCAGACTTTTTTATAGCTCATCCTTTTAAGGGAAGCTGGAGTTAACCTTTTGTGTACTGGGGACTAGACAGTGCTCCTCTACCCAATCCCACCCTCCTAGGTTGAAATCTCCTCTTTGGTCAGGCACTCATAGCTACACAGAAGACAATGCATGTACATTATTCATTACTTGGCTATTTTGTCTGACAAACTTTGTAGGATTGCTGACAAAATATTCCTCCTTTTCCAAACTGCCCACCTCCCTCCTCTCCATCCTGATCCTGCCAGTCTGCCTGCCCTATTTTTCTCTATTCCAAGGTGGGTGGCCACCCCCTCACTCCAGTGAAGTCAGTTTCTTGGCCCACTTTACCCCACTTCTTCCAGCACCTTCCCACATGCATCTAGAAACCACAGTGACAGCTGCTTTAGATTAGATAGAGAAAACAGATTTAAAAAGAATAGATATAGACTCCCCTCTCTGATCAGCCTGGCTCATTCCTGGCCCCGCAGACAACCTCCAGCACAGACCAATGAAATCTGGATTTACTTTGCAATAGCTGCAATAATAAATAATAATAATTAATAATTCTTTGCACTTCTACAGCCCATTCCATCTGAGGATCTCAAAGCACTTTATAAATTTGAATTAATAAAGCTTTACAATATCCCTGTGACATAGGTAAGGAATACACAGAGTCATTTCATCCAATACTGAAATGAAGCAACTGTTTAACAATCTACTGAAACACTACACAGCTGTTTAGGATATGACAAATACCTTATCCGGTTAAAACTGCAGATGGAATTCAGAGAGGAAGAATGTAACTATGTTTGATTGAATTTAGAAGGCAATTATTTGTTTGAATTTGGCCAGAACAAAAGTGCCCAGGGGATCCTAAGGCTATGTCTACACCAGTGCTTTTCAACCTATTTGCCATTGTGAGCCGCATATGTGGTCCACAATGTGTTATATGGGCTTCATCCAATACTACCTCTATGGCCTTAGGGATGTCACATGGGCCGCAGCTCTGTGCTGATTGGGTCGCAAGTGGCCCACGGGCCACAGGTTGAGAACCACTGGTCTACACTAAGGGTACGTCTACACTTACTTCCTGGTTCGGCGGCAGGCAATCGATCTTCTGGGATCGATTTATCGCGTCTTGTCTAGACACGATAAATCGATCCCGGATCGATCCCAGAAGTGCTCGCCGTCGACGCCGGTACTCCAGCTCGGCGAGAGGAGTACGCGGCATCAACGGGGGAGCCTGCCTGCCACTTCTGGACCCGCGGTAAGTTCGGACTAAGGTACTTTGAATTCAGCTACGTTATTAACGTAGCTGAATTTGCGTACCTTAGTCTGAAGTGGGGGGTTAGTGTGGACCAGGCCTAACTTTTGTCAATCAGGGGGGTGAAAAAAACACTCCTCTGACCAACATATGTTCCACTGACAGAAGCAACAGTGTGGACAGCGCTATGTCGGCGGGAGTGCAGGCTACTGTCGGTTGTTGAGGATGGTTTAATTACGCCGGCAGAGAGACCACATTTTGGCGAGAGCCTTAGTTTTACATTTCATTCAGAGAAGACCACCTCCAGCAGCACAGCAGCCCATGTCAGGACTGGAGTACTGATTCAGTACTGACTGAAAGGGAAGAGTGCCAGCTACTGAATCACCAACATCTTTTTTGAATCACCTACATATTTCTTTTCCTTGGAGATTTTCCATTCAAGTATGGACCTAGTCCAACCGTACCAAGCACATGAGATGACCCAGCATCACCGGACAAAGTAGTAAGGCTGCAGTTTGTCAGCCCTTCTGCATAGTGGTCAAAAATGCATCAATAAATTTGATATATCTACATTTGTTCAAGTTTTGTTTCAACTAATACTCTTTGCTCACAATATGATCCCAAAGGAGTGTTACTCAGCACTGAGTCAAAGTAATTAAAGCGTTACTTACACTTTGATTGCAAAGGAACATTTTTGCTGGCTTTGCCCACTATTTTTGTTTGCTGTGGTGTCACCTCTCAAGGCAGAAAAAAGTCATTAGCAATAACAACAGCAGCACTTCTGCCTTTACATATGTAAGTCATCATTTGAAGTGTGATCAGCAGCAATATGAATAGCATAAGTGGATAACTGAGGAAACTTAAGTTTGTCATATAGTGTGAGGTGACTGTTTCTTCAGTTAGAACAAAAAGTTTAATTCTTGCAGCTAATATTCACCCCCATGCTTGCATACTGGCCAAATTCTCCTGTCAGTCACACCTTTGCCACACATATCAGACCAAAATCATTTAAGGCATAACTCCATTGCCTTCAATAGAATCACACCAAGATAAATTTGGCCCACTGTTTTATTTATTTGTATGTAATTCATTTTTTTATCCAGGCACTAAGGACACTGTAGAAAATTAAGCCACAACAGACACAGCAACCCAGGAAAACCACTCACTATAATAGACAAACAAAGCAAAAAGGAAAATAATCCAAAAGAGAAAGAGCTGGTGAAAAAGAGAAGCCAAAACTGTCAAAGATGTGCTGAGCCGACTAGAACAGCTGCACACCAAGACTTGAAGACAGTACAAAGGGTCTCTGGCAGACCTCCACAGGGAGGGAGCTCCACAGACAAGCTTCCTGAACTGAGAAGGCCTTATTTTCCCTGTTAATTCAGAGGGGACCATGGGATGATGAACAAGACAGCTCGACTGTTCTCCTCAGGAAGGCCGTTGAGACGAATGACAGTCACTGAAGTACTTTGAGACAAGATTATTTTGTATGTTTTGCATATTAGGAGGACAGATCAGTTTTATGGATATTGTAACAAATGCACGGCCATCCAGGAATGTCACCGTTGACACTGTACTGCACATCATGGTCACACAACTTCATGGTGAGAATTCTCCAAAAGCATAGATTCCTACCACATGAACAAAAGGAGAATCTCCATGATCTATTAGCAGTATAAGGCCTATGACATACAGTTGGACAGTTCTGTCAAATACTATATTAAATATGTGTAACCCCTTTGCAGGGGCTGCTCCTAAAATACCACACGGAGCATCTAGGAGACTCACCCCTGGTCTACAGCAGCAATACTGGCAGAAGTTCAGGACTCTATTTCTCAGACTGCCTATGGTCCAGGGCAGAGATAGAATGGGCGAGCAACATTACTAGAACCAATCATAAACCAGAATTCAGAGACAAAGGGTTTGGTTTTACTTTCAGTTTTTGGCTGTGTTGAGCATAGCAGAGAGAGAAGCATCACAGCCAGAGAGGACCCTTCTACCCTCCACATTCCTACCCAAGAGAAGACTTTTGAGTATTTTGGGGATTTCTGGGGAATTGAACGGTGTCATCCCAACAGAGACCTAAGGATGCTGAGGAGAGTCATGGTCAGGCTACCAACAGCCAGCCTAAACACACATTGGAATTCAGACCAGAGAGCCACAAGGTTGATCTTACCATCCTTGGTGTGGATACTTTGTAAGAACACCATTGTTTATTTATTTTGCTATTCTGTTTTAAGATTGCCACCAACTTCAGAACTGCAACAAGCATCAGACACTGAGCTTAAATTCACTGTTTGCCTGGACAGGTGCTAGGAGGGGACACAAGGTGGTTTGTCCTGGCTGTATATTTGGTAGGAATAGAGTTTGTGTATTATTGTTTTTTGTCTTTTATTATCCTGATCCCTCTTTCCATTGTCACCTATCCTGAATTCCCCATATCTAATAAAGCCCCAGTTACTGTTTTATTACTCTGGGAATTGTGATAGCTATTTTTGTGCGTGCTCTGACTGACACTCCTCTGTAACAAACTGTGTTAAATATTTCCCAAGTTACAAGCCATCTGTGTTCTCTACAATAGGAGGGGTTTCCTTGAGTGGGGGTACCAGACACCCTTATAGGTGAACACAGCACCCATAACCCTGAGGAGAAAAGGGAGAAGGCTGCAGTCATACCTCAGGGAAGGGTTACATATGTTATGTTTTACATTATTACTATTAATCATGTTTATTATGGCAATGCCCTGTGATAAAACAAGAATGAGGTCTCAGTGTGCTAGACACTGAGGTTATGTCTACACTGGCAGCTGATTGGGGCTCACGGAGCTCGGGCTGCAGGGCAGTTTCACTGCATCTAGACTTCTGGGCTCGAGGACCTTTTGAAGTGGGAGGGTTCCAGAGCCCGGGCTCCAATCCGAGCCCGGAACACTACACTGCAGTGAAACAGCACCACAGCCTGATTCTCACAAGCCCGAGACAGTTGGCCCGGGCCAAGTGCGGGTGTTTAATTACAGTGTAGGCATATCCTGACAGTCCCTACCCTGAAACGCTTACAGTCTAAATAGACAAGACAAATACAGGGGAATACAACAAAAGACTATTTTTATTATGACGTGAGGAGCAACTCATTAAATATTATGTTTCCAGAGGACATTCATTTAACTCACCCTATTTACTGGTTCAAATCAAGTCCAGATCAGGGGCAACTGAAAAGTTTTAGCTTCCGATGGCCCTTCAGTGATATAACTACAGTGCCACTAGGTGGATTGCAATACAAAAAAATTACACAAAAACTATGTTGAAAGAACATTATTAAGATTGCAAAGTCAAGCACTCAAAAGCTGGGAAATGCCAAAAGTCAGGTTGCCTGTGGAACCTTAATTCAGCCCCCTTGTGTGTATGGATTATGATACAGTCCTTAATTACATGATCATCTATTATGTTATCCAGCGAACCCCTCCATCATTCAGGGCTCATGATGGGCAGTGCTCACTGAATGTGCAATTTTCTCCTCGTTGTTCAATGTATGGGCCCATGCTTTAATTACTCCTCACTATTGAAACCCTACTCTGAAGACAAGATTATTAAATTTATCATGGGCATTTCTCTGATTTTCATCACTGTTGTGTCTGAACGCTTCACTATACAATGCTGATTATCCCCAGAGCAGGTCCATCATATGCACTGAATGAGGCAGGGATTTGGTGGAACAGATTCTTCTCACATGTAACCCTTTCTGCCCCTTTCCCTCCAACCCATCCCTGTTCCAGTTCTGTCTCTTCCCCACCCATGGCTCTTCATCCCAGTCCCATTCTCTTCACCTCGCTAGTCCCAGTTTGCACTCTGGCTTCTCATCCCATCCCAGTCTCCTTGCCCAGCAAATCCTATTCTCACACCCCTAGACTCCCCATCCCAGTCTCCCTAGGTTCAGTCCAAGTCTCCACACCGTTCCCAGTTTCCTTGCCTGTCCAGTCCTAGTCCTCTGCCCACTCAGTGCCGCCTTGTCCACAGATTCCTTGCCCAGCCTGTCCCAGTTCTCCACCTACCACTCCACAGATATGTCTCCCCTCCCTCCTGGCCTCCAGTCACTCCCATCCCATCCATGTTCCCCACCCCTCTGGCTTCCAGTCTCCCTGGGATTCTTGGCCAATCTCATTGTCCCTGCCTCACCCAGACAGTCCTATTTCTCCCACCACACTATGGATCCTCATCAGGTCTGTCTCCACTCCCCTTTCCAAACTCATTCCTCCTCACCCCACTGGTTCTCAGTCCCAGTTTCCTTGCCAGGCCAGTCTCAATGTTCCCACCCAGTTTCTCATCCAATTTCAGTCTCCCTCACCCCCACCCCCGAAACACACACACTCCAATAGCTTATTTTAGCTGCTAAGATCTAAGAAGTCTTTACTGAGTACATGTGAACTGAGATTTTTCAGAGGCTGATAACTTGGCCAGATTTGGTGAAGGCACATCCTTCACACAAAAGCCATCCCCTACCCAAAAAGTTCCTGCTCCAAATCATGGAAGCTCTAGAGCTTTTTCAAATAGAAGGTTGCCATTATATATTTTTTTAACATTGGAAAACATTTTCCCCTAGTCTCATTCTTGGAAATGGCTGAGCCATTTTGGCTGAAAAAACAACGAGGAGTCCGGTGGCACCTTAAAGCCTAACAGATTTATTTGAGCATAAGCTTTCGTGGGTAAAAAACCCACTTCTTCAGATGCATGGAGTGAAAATTACAGATGCAGGCATAACTATACTGACACATGAAGAGAAGGGAGTTACCTTACAAGTGGAGAATGGGTGTTAACAAGGCCAATTCAGTCAGGGTGGATATCAGCTGAAGAAGTTGGGTTTTTTACCCATGAAAGCTTATGCCCAAATAAATCTGTTAGTTTTTAAGGTGCCACCAGACTCCTTGTTGTTTTTGTGGATACAGACTAACACGGCTACCCCTCTGATTTTGGCTGAAGTTTTCCAAAAGCATTCAGGCAACCTTAGGAATAGATGGTGCCACTAGCCCTACTTATAATAAGTAAAACTAATAGGTGGCTAATAACCCATCCAGGCCCTATTACACAAGTGCCAAAACCAGTACCACCTCTACCACAACCGGTATCTTTTGGGGCAGTTCTCAGCAGAGACCAAGGATTCAACAGGCCCCGGAGTCTCTCCCCTTTCTACCACAGGCATGGTACCTGCAAATTAGATGTGTGTCACATTGCAGGGGAAGTTTCCTATGATTTTTTAGATTCATGCATTAGATATTTAGATTAAATTTTAGATTATTGTAGGCTCTTAAGGGACCATATATTCATATGTGTTTATACAGTGCTTCACAAATGTGGCTCTGATGTGACTAATAATATTCAATGACAGTATCTCTAGATCAGCAATTCTCAATCAGGGGTCCGTGGGCCCTGTAGGTCTGCGAGCCCTTTCAGAGGGGCCGCAGGGCCCCACCACTGAAACCCCAAGCCCCAGCGCCCTCCTGTGAGGCTGAAAACGGGAGCAGTGCGGGGATGAAGTCCCGAACCCTGGTGCCCCCCATGTGCCTGAAACCAGGAGCGGCATGGGGCTGAAGCTCCATCCCTGGCGCACTCCCGTGGGACTGAAGTGAGGATTGATGTGGGGCTGAAGTCCCATCCCTGGCACCCCCATTGCGGGGCTGAAGCCAGGGGCAGCACAAGGCTGAAACCCCAAGCTCCCCTTCTCTTTCTCCCCCTGAAGCCGGGAGCAGCGCAGGGCTGAAACCCTGAGCTCCCCTCCAACCCCAAAGTCAGAAAAGCAGGGAGCTGAAACCCTGAGCTCCCCACCACTGAAACCAGGAGAGGCGGGGCGGAAGCCCCAACACAGGCAGAATCCCTGAGCCCATAGGCAGAGTTGAGGGGGCATGAGGGTGTTGCCCCCCCCCAAACTGCAGTGCCTTACCCAGAGTGGGGCAGTCCTGGGGGCAGCTCCACACACACACACCCCAGCTCCTCCTCTCCCTCAGCCCCCACCCTTTAGCCAGATCCTAGGCGGGGAGTCAGAGACAGGTAGTGAGGGGCAGCTGCTCCTCTGGCTGGTTGTTCCATGGAGTGGGAAGCCGTGGCATTCCCCCATCTTCTGCTGCTGCCCAGGGCCGGGGTTATGGCTGCTCCTCATCTCCCAGCCCCCTTTGACTACTCACGCAACCAGGCAGAGCTGCCCAGGTGGGGACCCGGCTCCAGGGCCAGTAGAGCCCTGGGGGAGCAGCCACCGGCACATAGCCCCAGACAGGTGGGTGGCCTGCTGAGATGAGTCAGGGGTGGAGGTGGCACTCTCTTCCTGGACCCTGCTGGTCCTTGCCCCCCCCCCCCAAAATAGAAGTCAAACTACGCCTATGCCCAAGGGTCCCACCCCTGGCCAGGAGCCCCGAGTACCCCATCCCCTGCTGAGCCCTGGAGTTTTTAATAGCATATTGAGGGGAGACTCGGAAAGAAAAAGGTTGAGAACCACTGCTCTAGATTACTTTGAAAAGTTTCATTTGATTCATGTAAATGAGTCTAGCAAGGCCTTTTCTTTGTCTTAGAATATTAAGTTCTTTATTAGCCCTGTTCTTGGTGGTTCATCAGTATAAGAGAATGGAAATGGGTGGCAATTAGCTCTTTCTATCCCAAAATCCTGTATCACAGAGAGTTCCTTGATGGAGTTATTTATAAAAGAAAGCATATCTCCTCCTTTCTTTATTTCAGGGAGACAAACTAATCAGATTCAATCTTTTTGTTCTATCCTTCAGGTCTTCCACTTTTTCCTGGATCCTAACTATCTTTGATTTTTCATTATTTGAGTTTGGGATGCAGATTCTGTCTTTACTGCATCCAAACAGACACTCCACCTTTGAAATCCTCTCTTGGAAGTCCTCCATACCAGGCAGTTAATATAATTTACTGCTTTATGAACACAAGTCAACTGCTCTGCATGGATATTTATGCCTTTCTGCATTTCTTTTCAAACTGTTTTTGTGTTGGAGCTTCAGTGTTTCCTATGCAGACCTCCTTGTTCTCTCCCTGGTACTGGGACAAACTGTAAGGGGCCAATTCCACATCAGAGCAGTCTGGTGAATCCTGATAAAAATAGATAATTTGACTTTTGCTTTTCCTCCAAGTCTGTTTCCTGGGCTTCTTCAAAGTTGCCATTTGCGGGGGGGGGGGGGGGGGGGGGGGGGGGGGGGGGGGGGAGAAAAGAATGGCAAGTATTAAATCAATCTTTTGATGGATTTCTGATCATGATCAGCAGAACTTCAGAGCTGTCAGCCCTCTGCCAGCTTGGATGACCTCACTAACAGTGCACTGCTTTGTTTCATATCCTTTCCTTGCAACCTTTCCTGCACTGTGTGTAGTTTTGCTATTAATGCATAGCAAAGCATGCTGCCACATAAAGTCAGTAAGAGAGACTTGATTGTATAAGTAGTTTAGCTATTTGTTGCTACTGTCATTTTCTCCCCATTGTGGATTTCCTAAAGTCCTACACAAGTTTCCATTGTTTGGGGGTAGCATAACCAGTGGGGAGGAAATGGTGTTAGTACTCTGCTTAAGCTCCTCCCCTATTTCCAACCTAAAATGATCAGCAGTGAAATAGTTGATCTTGACACTTACTTTGTCATCTTTAAGGCTTCAGCAACAAAACCCACTCAGAAGAAAGGGAGCAATTCACACCTCTCAGTTTTCTTCTGACAGACTGAAAAAATACCTCTGAGTCACATTCAGAAAGTTTTCTTTGCAACCATAAGGGTTAGATGTTTCTTTTAACAAACAAACAAACACACACACACAACAATCTAAGCTTACATTCTGCAGAAAATAATGGTACCACTGGTAACATGCTAATATGATGTACCACCCAGTACTGATTGAATCTGACCCCATCATATCATTACTTTGTTTTTTATTCATTATATTTTACTGATTCTTCCCCAAAAAGTAAGGAAAGAACAAACAAACAAAAAGTAAAGAACGGAAAGGGAGGTGGAAAGGAGAATGATCGCTAAGCTTCCATCCACTAGGAATGAATCCAAGATTTCTAAAAAGTCAGACCAAATCTTTTCAAATTTGTCTGAAGTTCCTCTTCTCCTGAATGTTACCTGCTGCGGAGCTGCCAGATCAATCAACTTGCTGTGCCAAGCTTCTATACCTAGAGGCAGGCTGCTCTTCCCTCTAAGCAATAGATGTCATTTGGCTACAAGCGCTGCTCTAGAGAACGGGGCTTTCTGGGAGGTGGAGAGTTTCCAAGATGATGGGATATATCCCAAAACACAGTTCTAGCAAGTAACTTTGAAGAAAGTATCTATTATTATATTAATCTTCCTGCCTGCTTCTAGCCAAAAGGACTGTAATCTGGGACAATCCCAGAATATGTGAACCACCATCTTCAACAGCAGTCTACTGGGGGAAGACCCATGCAATGTGGGAACCAGTGTGAACAAAATATAACTTTTTGCTGAATAACTCTTAATCACAGATCAATAGTAGAGTTTTGCAAAGAGTGACCGGGGGCATGGGGTGGACCACATGAGAATGCCACACTCAGGGCAGACTGCAAGAAACAGGTGGACAATCCCCAAAACTGTTGGTTTATATTATAATTAGGTTTACCAGATCAGTAACAAAAGAGCTTTTGTAGCTCTACATTGGTTAACAAGAAGCCAAACATAGTCCCCCTTAGGCATTCCAGCCCTTGATTCCAATCCAGACTAATATAGTGAGAGTTTACTGAAAACCCAATTCACCGTATGTGTGGTTCTCAATCTACCAATCCCTGGTCAATATGTATTTCAGATCTTATCCAAATATCACGCTGTCAGCCAATCCTTAGTAAACTAACTAAAGATTTATTAAGAAAAGAAAAGTGGAGAGTTTTTGAATGGTTAAAGAATCATACATACAAGTGATTTTCAATGTTCACAGATCAGGATCATAACAATAATGGAATAGACTGCTGGCTTGCAAAAGTCTCTCTGGTAACTTCCAAAAGATTGGAAGGTGTTCAGTCTAGGGTTGCCAACTTTCAATTTCTTAAAACCAGACACTACAGGCCCCTCTCTGTCACTCGCTCCCCTCCTCCCCTGGCCACTCACTCGCTCCCTCCTCCCCTCACTCCCCTCCTCCCTCTGGTCGGTTGATCACTCCCACCAACCGCTCACTCACTCCCCGCCCTTTCTCCCTCAACTGGGACTCAACTGCCACCTGCACAGCACCCCTCCGTTCCAGAACGCGTGCAGGCAGTAACTGGACTTTTGGTGGCCGGTCAAAAATCTTGTAGATTTTCAACAATGGGACTTTTCGGTTGAAAACTGGGCACTTGTCATCCCTATATCTGTAGCATTCTAACGAAGAGCTATCTGGAGAGTTGATTCTTCTTAATGGCCCATCAAGCTTGAATAGCCCATTCAGATTGGGCTGGCCTTGTGGGTGTCACCCCAAGAACAAACATTTTAGATACAAATACATAGCCAATATTCCTAACTTCAGATATAGTGATGCTACATGGATTTAACCAGGACAATCATACTTGACAGACTATAACTTTTCCATTGACACGTTACATGATACACTTTGTATAAGATTTGTTGCAACTGCATAACAATGGTAACAACAATGATACAGATGGTCATCTTATATCCACAGATAGAATCATAGGATCATAGAATATCAGGGTTGGAAGGGACCTCAGGAGGTCATCTAGTCCAACTCCCTGCTCAAAGCAGGACCAATCCCCAACTAAATCATCCCAGCTAGGGCTTCGTCAAGCCTGACCTTAAAAACCTCTAAGGAAGGAGATTCCACCACCTCCCTAGATAACCCATTCCAGTACTTCACCACCCTCCTAGTGAAAAAGTTTTTCCTAATATCCAACCTAAACCTCCCCCACTGCAACCTGAGACCATTGCTCCTTGTTCTGTCATCTGCCACCACTGAGAACAGCCGAGCTCCACCCTCTTTGGAACCCCCTTTCAGGTAGTTGAAAGCAGCTATCAAATCCCCCCTCATTCGTCTCTTCTGCAGACTAAACAATCCCAGTTCCCCCAGCCTCTCCTCATAAGTCATGTGCTCCAGACTGCTAATCATTTTTGTTGCCCTCCGCTGGACTCTTTCCAATTTTTCCACGTCCTTCTTGTAGCGTGGGGCCCAAAACTGGACGCAATACTCCAGACGAGGCCTCACCAATGCCGAATAGAGGGGAATGATCACGTCCCCCGATCTGCTGGCAATGCCCCTACTTATACAGCCCAAAATGCCAGGCTTCTTGGCAACAAGAGCACACTGTTGACTTATATCCAGCTTCTTGTCCACTGTAACCACTAGATCCTTTTCTGCAGAACTGCTGCCTAGCTATTCGGTCCCTAGTCTGTAGCAGTGCATGGGATTCTTCCGTCCTAAGTGCAGGACTCTGCACTTGTCCTTGTTGAACCTCATCAGATTTCTTTTGGCCCAATCCTCTAATTTGTCTAGGTCCCTCTGTATCCTATCCCAACCCTCCAGTGTATCTACCACTCCTCCCAGTTTAGTGTCATCTGAAAACTTGGTGAGGGTGCAATCCACGCCATCCTCCAGATCATTAATGAACAAAACCGGCCCCAGGACCGACCCTTGGGGCACTCCGCTTGATACCAGCTGCCAACTAGACATGGAGCCGTTGATCACTACCCGTTGAGCCCAACGATCTAGCCAGCTTTCTATCCACCTTACAGTCCATTCATCCAGCCCATACTTCTTTAACTTGCCGGCAAGAATATTGTGGGAGACCGTAGCAAAAGCTTTGCTAAAGTCAAGGAATAACACGTCCACTGCTTTCCGCTCATCCATAGAGCCAGTTATCTCATCATAGAAGGCAATTAGGTTCGTCAGGCATGACTTGCCCTTGGTGAATCCATGCTGACTGTTCCTGATCACTTTCCTCTTCTCTTAAGTGCTTCAGAATTGATTCCTTGAGGACCTGTTCCATGATTTTTCCAAAGACTGAGGTGAGTCTGAGTCGCCTGTAGTTCCCCGGATCCTCCTTCTTCCCTTTTTTAAAGATGTGTACTACATTAGCCTTTTCCCAGTCATCCGGGACCACCCCGATCACCATGAGTTTTCAAAGATAATGGCCAATGGCTCTGCAATCACATCCGCTAATTCCTTTAGCACCCTCGGATGCAGCGCATCTGACCCCATGGATTTGTGCTCATCCAGCTTTTCTAAATAGTCCTGAACCACTTCTTCATCCACAGAGGGCTGGTCACCTCCTCCCCATGCTGTGCTGCCCAGTGCCGCAGTCTGGGCAAGTTCGTGAAGACAGAGGCAAAAAAAGCATTGAGTACATTAGCTTTTTCCACATCCTCGGTCACTAGGTTGCCTCCCTCATTCAGTAAGGGGCCCACACTTTCCTTGATCTTCTTCTTGTTGCCAACATACCTGAAGAAACCCTTCTTGTTACTCTGAACATCTCTTGCTAGCTGCAACTCCAAGTGTGATTTGGCCTTTGGATCTTTATTCCAAGCCTGGCACAGTCAATCTAAGTTAGGGAGAGTCTTTTAGGCCAGGAAATCAGAACAGCTCATTGTGTGAACCTATGGATCTTTCTCTATTTAAGCAATTCTGGAGTCTCTGATGCTCCAAGCACATCAGGATCAAATATGTCCTTCAAGAGATGCTTAACCTGCATGTAATGCCACACAGCTGGACCAGGTAGGTTGTATTGTTGTTACAGTGCTTGGAATGGCAGGACCTGGTCCTCTGAGATCAGTTGAGAGACCCAATTACATTTTTATCAATCCACTGTCTCATTATTAATGGTTTCTTGTAGATTTTCAACAATGACTTGCCCCAAAGTATAGCATCAATATGTGAAAACGGATGGAATTTAAATTTTGTAGACAAACTGACCCATGTTTGTCCGGTAGCCAATATTGTAGGGGACATTTTATGATCAAAATGATAATAGGCTGAACCCAGTATTCCTGAGAATGTGAGGGAATGGCCAAATTCCCATTCTACCAGTAGCCAGAGAGTGGTTTGCAACTTCATGTTCTGGAGTCACAGGGCTGCCTGGCTAAGAAGAAAGGCTGTATGATACTACCCCACATGGGGGAAGCAGAACCCTCCAGATGTGACTGGAAGTTGCAGTTTATTCAAAGTCAGTCAGCCTCCCACTCACCCAGTAGGGAATTTTTTAAAATATATATTTAGTTAATTTTCCTAAAATAAAACTGAAGAACAGTAATAGGAGACCATCTCTCCATTGTTTAATGGTAACAGAGGTCCATCTCTCACCCCCACTGAAACCTGCAAAACTCCTATTTATTCAATCAGAGTAGGATTGGGTCTAGAGTCTCCAAAACTGGGAATGGCTGAGCCATTACAAACACTGAATCTATCTCCCCTTGTAAGTATTCTCACACTTCTTATCAAACTGTCTGTACTGGGCTAGCTTGATTATCACTTCAAAAGTTTTTTTTCTCTTAATTAATTGGCCTCTCAGAGTTGGTAAGACAACTCCCACCTGTTTATGCTCTCTGTATGTGTGTATATATATCTCCTCAATATATGTTCCATTCTATATGCATCCGAAGAAGTGGGCTGTAGTCCACGAAAGCTTATGCTCTAATAAATTTGTTAGTCTCTAAGGTGCCACAAGTACTCCTGTTCTTCTTTTTGCGGATACAGACTAACACGGCTGCTACTCTGAAACCTATCCCAAGACTCACTCTTAAGACCCCAAACACTCAAATGGCAACATCTGGAGGGGAAAGAAGTCATCTCAGAGCAGAGCTTACTCTCCATACCTCCCCATGCTGCTTATATAGCATGACATCCTCCAACACCAGCTTCCAATTTTATATTCCAATTTATATTTATATCCAAATTTATAATATTCTGTTTATAAATAACAAAGAGGGGCAAGGAAGTATTTGCAGTGACGTTTATTTTGCAGTGACAAGTATTTGCAGTGATGGGACATTCAAGACCAATTTTATAATCGTTTGCTTTGCCTTGATCTTGTGTTTAAGACATAGGCTGGAGAGTCAGGGGATCTGACACTACTCCACATTTCTGGGTAGTAAGCCACAGCTTTCCTGTGTGATCTTGGACAAATCACTTAACCCTTCTGTGACCCAGGGATCCCTTGGTGCCAACTGATGAAGGACACAGGGTGTGCATAGGGTTTTAAAGGGATCCTCTGGGTTAAATATCTGCATTATAGTTCACCAAAGCATGGCACGTGAAGTCTCTACTGAGAGCCAGTAGCTCACTGGTCATCATAATCATTGTGAAATGTACGTATGGATAATACTTAATTTTCCGTATAGACACATCTTATGCTCTTAAGAGAGACACATTGGATCCTTCACCTGGCAAACTGACAATGTGCATATCTCATGAAAGAAGGGCCACAGCCAGCCTGGCTGTAAAGCACTGTGGCAGGGCCCAAAACAGGGCAGTCTGACCTAGTGGTCAGAACCAGAGGTGATGTCAGGGTCGCTCTCAGGAGTCACACCAAAGATCAGAGCCAGAGTGAGAGCCCGAAGCCACACTATGGGTCAGGCCCGAGCTGGAAGCCATACTAAAGGTCAAAGATGAAGTCAGAAGCAGGGGTCAGGGCATGGTACCAGGCATAGGGACAAGGAGTAGGAGCCAAGCAGGGATTTGGTGTCAGTGGGGTCTATGCAGCAACAGGCCTAAGAACCATAGGCGCCAACTTCTCCTGGAGCCGATGGGTCAGGGCGTTGATGGGAGTGCTTGTGTTGCCTGCCACTGCTGGAGTTGTGGAGTTGACCCACAGCAGGCACAGACAGGCTCTCTCACTCTAAGGGCAAGTGGTAGTGAGGTGCCTCAGAACCCTGGGTGTCCCTGAAAAGCATTTTCTATTCGTGACTTTACGCATCTGTAAAATAATACTCTCCTACTGTATCTCACAAAAGTGTTGTGAAGCTTATTTTTTTAATATTTGTAAAATGGTTGATATTATTATTAATAATTCTTTGTATTACAACAGGGCCTAGAGGTCCCAATTGAGTTTGGGGCCCTATTGTAGTAGACACTGGGCAAACATATAGGGAGCAGCAATCTCTGTTCCAAAAAGTTTACATCCTAAATAGACAAGAAAAGGAATGGAAGGGGAAACAGAGGCATAGAAGTAACATGACTTACCCAAGATCACCCAGCAGGTTCGTGGCACAGCTAAGATTAGAATCCAGCTTTCCTGAATCCCAACCTAGTACTCTAGTCACCAGACCGCACTCCTTCCTGAGGCTATGATGGGATCCCTGCCTGGAAAGCACTATAGAGGAACACAGTATTATGCTCTTCTAATGCTAGAAAAATAGCACCAGGCTGAATGAATGAACAACAAAAAAACAATCGAGTATGAAATAAGAATAATAATTGGTCAGTTAGTCTCACAAGAACATGTTTTTTTCATGTAATTTCTGATACTTCTGGCCATCAATGTAATGGAAACAGCTTTTTCACAGAATTTCAGCAATTCCAGCGCCCATCCCAGCCAACAGCTGGAAGTCAAAACCAATGAGCTGAATATTCAGAATTGGGTGACAGTCTTATTTTATCCATACCTATGCCCCACCCCAAACAGAAAGAAACCACAGTGTAAGTTCAAGAGATAAAGTGAAAGAAACTCAATCATGTTAATTAAGCAATAATCTTATTAAACTTCAAAAGCAATTTGACAAATATGTTGATAAACAAGCAGCAGGCGTCTCTCTGCACTTGCAGCAGCAACTCTGCTGATTGAAACCATGCCATAGGAGTCCACTCACCCACACTGATCTGACTGTCTGAAGTTGAAAGGGAGTAACTCCACTTTGTACTGGCTTCACAGCAGTTCGCTGCATCAGAATCAGTCACAGTTTTGCAGGCTAGAGAGGCGGAACAAAGCACAATTGTTGGAGACCCTGTGGGTGAGGCATAAAGATGGCCTTACAAAGTAATCTCTTTAGGAAGGTCCTCAGAGAACTAATTGTACAGAGCAAACACAGAAGCTGTAGGTAAAATAAGGAATAAATCTGAGTCATTTTCTTCCTTCCTCACTCTACAATCCTCTTTCCCTTGAATTATTGTCACAAATAGACATAACCACAGGAGTGCGCAAGGCAGGATCATTCACCTAATTTATTTTTCTTCATCTTTGCTCAGTAACTCGTTGATAACACTGGCTAGTTGGATCCCTTCTGATGTGTTGTCTTCCTTCCTCTCCCAAAATCTTGCACCACATGATTATGAAACCTCACATATTCACAAAGAAAACCAGGGCTCCCATTTACTTTCTGAACTGCTGCTGCTGTTTATGGCCTTAAAAAGCACCAAATGTGTTATCATCACCATAGCAATTGAGAGGGAAAACACAGAGTCTAACCTAATTATTTTCCACAAAGC
Source organism: Trachemys scripta elegans (assembly GCF_013100865.1). Taxonomy (NCBI): domain Eukaryota; kingdom Metazoa; phylum Chordata; order Testudines; family Emydidae; genus Trachemys; species Trachemys scripta. The sequence continues at coordinate 330,601,328 of NC_048298.1, read as the reverse complement.
AATTACTGGCCTGACAAACTCTTTTTATCTGTTAACTGAATATAGTGTCTGATAACAGGCTCAAAAGAGCACTTGGCAATAATGTGCCACCATCACAGAGCCAATGCTAAGGTTTGAACTAGCCATTAGACCTCAGCTATATACTAGTTTAGTAGCTACTTCTACGGAGCCAGTGGATTTGCTCTGCTAACTTGGGCAAAGGGAACCCTACATGGGCACAGCTCCCTATGACCAAATAATAGGTGGAATACTACTTATTAGGACTTGCCTACACTACCCCTTATGTCAGCAAAACTTACGTTGGTCAGGGGTGACACCCGTGAGAGACATAAGCTTCGCTGGCATAAGCGCTCGTGTGCTATGTCAGCAGGAGACGCTCTCCCACCAACATAGCTACCGCCACTCGCTCAGGAGGTTATGTCGGGGGAAGAGAGGGGGAAGAGAGCTACACAAGTGATCTTACAGTGGCTCATTATAGCTGTGCCACTGTAAGCTTCTTAGTGTAGACATTTAAGAGTAGGTTAGAGACAAATACCTGTCAGGGATGGTCTAGATAATATTTAGTCCTGCCATGAGTGCAGGGGACTGGACTAGATGACCTATCAGGGTCCCTTCCAGTCCTATAATTCTATAACTGTGATTCTATGTCCTTAGCCTTGTCTTCATCTCCTTTGTCCATGGCAGCAGCACATCTGATCTGTGCGGAGTGAGCTCTGCAGGGTTTTGACAGTGGGGCTAGAAGCTAGAGAAAGTGGAAAACAGGAGTGCTGGATTCTATACATCTACACTGCAAAAAAACCAAAACGAAACCCTGCGCCAGTGAGTTTCAGAGCCCGGGTCAACTGACGTGGGCTCACGTGACAGGTATAAAAATAGCAGTGTAGACGTTCCTGGCTGGAGACCGAGCTCTGAGACTCTCCTCCCCTGACAGGTTTCAGAGCCCTGATAGACATGCAGCTGTCCAAGTGGATATATTAAAAGGAATCAATGCTGCTTAATACATCGGAGTCCCCTAGGCAGCCTTCCACTTCACCCTAGCACCCAGAGCTTTACAGTCCATTAAATAACTTGAGCCTCTTTAAATTCCAGTAACAGTTTGTTTGTTTCACAGCACATTACAGAAATAGAGAAATCTAATTTGCAGTCAAAACAACTGAGGTCAAATTTTTGTACTATTTCAATCTTAAGAAAACATTGCATTTTGTTTGACGATATTATTCATCACTGTCTGCCAGTCAGAAACTCATAAGCAAAGAAATAAATACATGACTATGATTTTCTGTTGAACCACAGAACTGTGGCTAGTAGTAAGTGATTGTTGGATGGAATATTTTGGAGACTATTGCCTTAAATGGACACTGCTAACTTGAAACTAGTCAATTTACCCTAGAGACTAACAAATTTATTTGGGCATAAGTTTTCGTGGGCTAAAACCAACTTCATCGGATTCATGCAGCGGAAAATACAGTAGGAAGATATATATACACACAGAGAACATGAAAAATGGGTGTTGCCATACCAACTATAAGATTAATCAATTAAGGTGGGCTATTATCAGCAGGAGAAAAAAAAGCTTTTGTAGTGATAATCAGGATGGCCCATTTCCAACAGTTGACAAGAAGGTGTGAGTAACAGTAGGGGAAAAAATTAGCACGGGGAAATAGTTTTACTCTGTGTAATGACCCATCCACTCCCAGTCTTTATTCAAGCCTAATTTAATGGTGTCCAGTTTGCACATTAATTCCGATTCAGCAGTTTCTCATTGGAGTTTGTTTTTGAAGTTTTTTTGTGGGAGTATTGCAACTTTGAGGTCTGTAATTGAGTGACCAGGGAGGTTGAAGTGTTCTCTGACTAGTTTTTGAATGTTATAATTCCTGACGTCTGATTTGTGGCCATTTATTCTTTTGCGTAGAGACTGTCCGGTTTGGCCAATGTACATGGCAGAGGGGCATTGCTGGCACATGATGGCATATATCACATTGGTAGATGTGCAGGTGAACGAGCTGATAATAGCCCACCCTTAATTGATTAGTCTCGTAATAGTTGGTATGGCAACACAAAACAGAAAGAAGGGGCATGTGTTGTGGAATTACTACAAACGTGCCTAAAGAAGGTAGGGAGAGAGAGAGAGAGTGTATATATATATATATATATAAAAAAAAGCATATGTGTGTGTGTATATATATATATATATATATAAACTGAACATGTGTAAACCTACTGAATGCAACTGTATTGCATAGGTGTTAGTGACAGCATCATTTGAAGACAATGGGGATGCACAGGTATACCTGAAGACAGAATGTGGGCTTTGGAACCTTTATTTCCAGTGGTGATCCAGGAGACAGAAGAGACCCAACCAGACTCTTAAATCCCAAGGTGAGTTTGCAGGTTTGGAACTCTGAAAAAATATTTTTCTACTTTTAAACTGAGCACAACTGATATGGTGAGAGACAATAAACATGGAGTCCCTTTATGTCATTTTTACAGAGTCACATTCAGAATAGGACTGCATTTTAATATAAATAGTTTGACTCCTGGACAGCCATTGTATTGATGGGAAGTAACATTAAAAAATGAACAAAGGACCAAGGACTGCACACTGAACGGTTTATGCTAGTAATTCTCTCTTCAATACCATGAATAAGCCTACAGTAGCTAACACCAAACCTAAAGAAAGGCATAGCCAAAGGTGGTTTTGTAAAACCAAACGCAGAAGTTTTTCACATATAGGTATCACTTTATCCAAACTTGACATAGGTTAAGGGGTAAGGCTTTCAGATAAATAGTTTCAAGTTAGACCAATCCCTAACCAGATATGCCATTTAAATAGAGTTGTAACAGCTGCTTAGAATAATTAAAATTCATTGCACAGAATCAGTTCCCTGGTAATTATAACAATTAAATGGACATGCCATACATCATGATGCCAATTAAGTGGAGTCATCTGAATTATGATTATTGAGTCCTAACCTGTGCATTTATACTGTATACCCAGATGGCTGGGCACCATCACTGGCTAATAATATTACTTCTTTTATTTGACTCATTTGAGTAGTAACAAGTAAGCAATGTAATGACACTTTGCAGAGTGGAAATAAAAGGATCTTTGATTCTTTAGTGAACTTATTAAGATCAATGTAATTAGCCCTCTTCCTTCGATGGATAAAGAGAGAGTTGGTTTTGGAAAATCATGCTAGTGTGATACTGATTTTGAGATCTACATATTAACTTGTCTAGTACACACGTTCTTTATGGTGGCTGAAGTGTACATAGAGTAAGTTATCTCTGTCTTGATATGCAGTGAGTGATAGTTTGCATACCCTATATTTGAATATACTGTAATGTACCTATGGAAATGTTGCTTTGCTATTGGAGGGGAGAAAACTCTTTTCCTTTACTTTTTAGTTACAGTTTTAAGAATGAGACGTGACTTTGAGAACTTGGTGCATACAGGCTATGGTGATGAGTGAGATATAAAGGCACAGATGGATATAATAATTTACAATTCCGAGGGCAGAGGCTTCATTCCATTTTACGTAAGACGCAATGCTGAATGCAAAATAGTACCTTGTCCTTCTTGAAGAACGTTCAGTAGTTTCTTGAAAGTAGAGTGCAGTTTAATAGAAGTTTATATAGGTGCACAGATAATAAGGTGATGGATTCCCTAGCTATAACAAAGATTATGTGCCATTTAAGCTTGCAGCACGCAACAAGAGAAGGATTTCAATTCATCACTGCCCAGAAAAATCAAATTTTATCCTCTCGCAAAAGGTCCTGAAATCCTTATTGGCACTATCAAGTAGATGTCTAATCCAATATTGCCAATCCCAAACTTGCAAAAATCATGAGTCAGTCCCTCCAACATTATGAGATTGGCTTAGAAACCATGAGATTGAAATAAATGTTGGGTTCTTTTTATTTGCCTTTTGGCTTTTGAGCCTTGCGGATGCACTTGGACCATGTTTTCAAGGTTTTTGCCACAACCAGGAGAGTTTTAGGAAAAACATCAACTATCACAAGATTCATGATGAATGGCAAAATTAAATAACACCTGGCCTTCTTCAAATAACCCATGCTTTCAAATCATTCATTTAAAAATAATCAATTGTATTTTGACATATTAAAAATCTTATTTTAAAATCCCATTTTCACAGGATTCTACCGAGGAGCCTCTATTATTTAAAAACCTATAGTGTTCATGCAGATAAATTTTTGTATATGTATGACTATATATAACTTCTATCCAGTTCTGTACCACTGGGAGGGAGATGGTTGGGTGAAATATGTGAAATAAGAGGTTTCAGGGAGCTCCACTTCCATATACTACAATTCTTTGCCCAAGAAAGAACCTTTTTCTTGGTTTTATGCTTTGTTATACTTTTAGTGACAAATATGCTTAATAAAGTAAGCAATACAATCTGAAAGAAAATGAAACAGAGAAACGTTACTGCAAGCTGGTGCAGTGGGTCACCGAGAGGCAGAACTAAAAATCACTGGTCAGCAAGTCTCTGTCCTCTAGGTTTTATTCTTGAAGAGGGTTAGAATGCATTGGTTACAACCAGAAAAACAAAGGAAAAGTTGTTTGCCATAAATAAACCCAACTTCATGTACAATTAATCTCTACAACAAATGGCTGCAGAGCTCTCCCTTCTCAAAGGCTATCTACTCTTCTGCCTGGTGAACATAAGAACGGCCATACTGGGTCAGACCAAAGGTCCATCTAGCCCAGTATCCTGTCTACAGATAGTGGCCAGTACCAGATGCTTCAGAGGGAATGAACAGAACAGGGCAATTTCAAGTGATCTATCCTCTCTTCCAGTCCCAACTTCTGGCAGCTGGAAGTTTAGGGACACCCGAAGCATAGGCTTCCATCCCTGACCACCTTTCGCTAATAGTAATTGATAGACCAATCCTCCATGAACTTATCTAATTCTTTTTAGAACCCAGTTATACTTTTGGCCTTCCCAACATTCCATAACAAGTTCCACACATTGACTGTGCATGGTGTGAAGTACGTCCTTTTGATTGTTTTAAACCTGCCACCTATTAATTTCACTGGGTGATCCCTAGTTCTTCTGTTACCTAAAGGGGTAAATAACACTTCCTTACTCACTTTCTCCACATCATTCATGATTTTATAGACCTCTATGATATGCCCCCCCACGGTCCCAGTCTTTCTGATCCCTGCTTCGATGTAAGCTGTTCCATACCCCTAATCATTTTTGTTCCCTTTTCTGTACCTTTTCCAATACTAATATATCTTTTTTTGGAATGGGGTGACCAGAACTGCATGTAGGATTCAAGGTGTGGGTGAACCATGGATTTATATAGTGGCATTAGGATTTTGTTGTTGTTGGTCTTTTATCTAGTCCTTTCCTAATGGCTCCTAACATTCTGTTAGCTTTTTTACTGCTACTGTACTTTAAGTGGATGTTTTCAGAGAACTATCCACGGTGACTCCAAGATCTCTTTCTTAAGTGGTTAATTTAGATCCCATCATTTTGTATTTATGTATAGTTGGGATTATGTTTTCTAATGTGCATTAAGCTGTGATAAGAGTTCCAGATTTTTCTGGATTCCCCTTAGAACTTGATCAAGTTTCCAGTGCCCAATCCTACTTCATTATCTGTCCCTAAATTCCTGCTTGCTGAAAATCAGATGGGACCACTGTCACATGGATTATAGCCTTCATCTCATAATTCTGCTACTGTATGTGTTGAATGGCTCATTTATATGACCTGATTGTTACAAACAGTTTAAAAGTATAACCTAATTTTTTGAAGTCAATTGTAACAAGGAGCTTCCTTATGGCTCTGGTGCCTCCTAGTGGCCCATCTGGGGACTGGCTCACCATGTGGTCTGACACCCCTTCTGGTTGCTCAGCCAGTGGTCCCACTCACTTTGTAGTATCACTCATGCTTCCTCATAGCTTAGCCATCCAGGCCAGTCACATTGAAGTTCCCCCCCATTCCAGGGTATTATCAAAGTCCATTCCAAACTGTCCAAATAGGCTGCCCCTTGCATGCTACTCCCACAATGGCTTGTAAGGGAACCCAGGCCCATCCTCAACACCGGGTTCCAATCCAGGGACCCTTGACCCAGCAGCTCAAGTCTATTCTCCCAGCTCTTACTACTTTCCTGGACCACTTCCTACACTGCCTATTACAGGCTCCTACTCTCCTCTCCCGTCCCCCTGTATCAGGGAGTGTGACTACAGGTTTCCTCAGCCGTCCTCTCTGTTGTCAGCTCCCTGGCTTTATAGAAGCCACACTTGTTTCTGTTTAGGTGACCTTCATCCACAGTTAATCCTCATTGCACTCTAGCTCTCCTCCAGGCCTGTGGCTAATTAGCCTCTCTTGCCTATATTAACCCCTTCAGGGCTAGTGGGGTGGGGGGAATGTCCCATCACATCACTACAAAAAACTATGTCAGGGTTTTGGTTTTGCATCTTTGTTCTTCGAAAAATGTTATTTAAGGTAGTCACTTATTCTAGTATTCCGCATATTTGTCCATTAAAAATATTAACACAATGAGCTCAGAAACAAAACACTGGATCTAAATTAATACGCTGGTTGAGTGTATGTGATCAATCATATCTCAGTCTAGTCAGGACCGGCTCCAGGGTTTTTGCCGCCCCAAGCGGCAGGAAAAAAAAAAAAAAGCCACGATTGCAATTGCGATTGGCGGCACTCCGGCGGCACTTCCACCGCGCTGCTTTCTTCTTCGGCCGTAATTCGGTAGCAAGTGCTTCCCTCCGAGAGGGACCTGCCTCCGAATTGCTGCGGAACAGCCCAACGTGCCACCCCTTCCCCTGGGCCGTCCCAAGCACCTGCGTGCTGGGCTGGTGCCTGGAGCTGGCTCTGGTCTAGTGATTGGGCTCAGAGATTAAAAGAACCTGCTAATTTCTCACAGCTAGAAGAGTTCAAGTAGTAAAGGCCTGTGTTTTTGGTGCTGACAACCCAAAGTCCCACCCTCACTGAGGACCATGGTTTCTGCATGTATGTGGCCACAGATTGTTACATGAACACCTCAATACTTTATGTAATTGGATTTATAAAAACAAGTCCAAAAGAAAAACTACTCACAGACACTAGGCACCCATTAAAATTGTTTACAAACACAAATCACACAAACTTTGTGATTTGAGCTTCTCTCTAGAAAATACGTAATCTTTTCCAACAGAGATAACAACCTACATTAAAGCTCCTGTAGGATTACCCAACAAATGATTGGTTTGTATAATGCTGCTATATCTTGTGGTCATAAAAAGCAATTATGTATACCCAGCTTATGTAAAGAATTTATATATTACAATTAAAATTGCAAGCTGGTGACCTTGAGCTGACCTTTTAGAGAACTATGACTCCTGATCCTTTCTTCATGTAGTCATATGAGCATGTAATGGAAAATTCCATGCTGACATGTCAAGCAAGCTGCAAATCAAGGAATGAATGATGATCCATATGTCAGCAAACCACATATCATTTCATGTTTTAGATATATGAGCCAGTCCAGTCTTCCCCTTCTCTGGCAACTTGACAAGAATGTGAGGAAACTCACTGGCTAATCTCACCCAGAACAGGACCATAGAAATGGGAGGCAACTCAGTGACTAATTCCCAAATTGTGCTTCATGACAACTTAAGACACCATAAATAGCAAGGCTGGCCCTTGGTGCCCCCCCCCCCCCTTTTCTCTTTCTTAGCATCTTAGAAGGGACCTCAAAATGTCATCTAGTCCAGTCCCCTGCACTCAAGGAAGGACTACATAATAATTAGACCATTTCTGACAGGTGTTTGTCTAACTTGTTTTTAAAAACTTTCAATGATGGAGATTTCACAACCTCCCTAAGCAACTTGTTCCAGTGCTTAACTACCCCGACAGTTAGGAAGTTTTTCTTAATGTCCAATCTAAACCACTTTCAGAAGCCGTCCCAGAATGCCTCACAGTGACAGTACAGTCGGTACAAACACTTCTGGTGAGGACACACACCACTGACACAGGGATCGGAGTGTGGACATGCAAAAACAGTTCAATTACTGCAGTGGCTGTATGCTGACATAATTTAAGTTGACATAATTTCATAATGTAGACATGCCCATAGAATGGAAGAATTACTTCTCCTGTCTTGCTTACAACACTCTTGCTGATACATCCCAGAATGATGTTTAATTTTTTGCAACAGTGTTACACTGCTGACTGATTATCTTGTGATCAACTACAATCCCCAGATCCCTTTCCACAGTCCTCAGAAGCCCTTTCTGAGCATCAAGAAAGGTACCCGCAGGCGAGGGCAGTGCGCAGAGCCCTCTGCCCCCCCCTCAGGGGCTGCAGGGATGTGGTGCCAGCTGCTTCCAGGAGTGGCGTCGGGCCAGGGCAGGTAGGGAGTCTGCCTTAGCCTCATTGCACACCGCTGCCACCCTGGAACCGCTCAAGGTAAGTGATGCCAGGCCAGAGCCCGCACCCCAAACCCCTCCTGCACCCCAACCCCCTGCTCTGAGCCCCCTGCCACACCCCACGCCCTTCCTGCATCCCAACCCCTTGCCCTGAGCCCCCTCGTACACCTCACCCCCTCCCATACCCCACACTCCCTCCTGCACTCCAATCCCCTGCCCCTGCCCTACATTCATGGCCCTGCATGCAATTTCCCCACCCAGATGTGGCCCTCGGGCCAAACTTTTTGGCCACCCCTGATGTAGACTGTAAGATCATCAGGGCAGGCACTATCTCTTACTATGTGTAGTATGTACAGGGCCTAGTATAATGGGGCCTAATCACTAGACAATAATAATAATTAATAATTCCTGCAGTAAAGACAAATGGAAGGCATATTTTCTAAGGAAGGGGATGATGTATAGTGCATATTTGAATGTATAATGAGCTACATATGCAAAAACAGGTTTGTACAATTGTGAACGCTAAAATTTTGATCCTATATGAGGCAATTGTTAACTTGTAACTACACGTGTGTTTAGATCATAAGACATGCTGCATTTTATTTTTCTCTTTATATTAAACAAACAAGGACATCAAAATAAAGTAGCAGCATATTTTAAACTCCTAGGAACCCTTATGTTCATGCTTGCTCCTAATTGTTGATCCCTGATTCAGCACTGGCAGGGATCAACAAAAGAACAGGTGGTAAGGCACAACTATGTGAGAGAAATGATTTTGTTCTGTTTACTCTGAAATGATTTTGCAACTTTGTTCTGAACATTACCCTGACCTTAAGGTGAAAGTAAGGTTTTGTTTTTGTTGGTGAAAGGCAACATATTCATCAGAGTAGGCATTGCCTCTGCAAGAAATTTACTGTCAGTGGTTCTCAAACTTTTTTTTTCACGGAGCACTTGAAAATTGCTGAGGGTCTTGGCAGACCACTTAATGATCTTTCCAAATGTTGTTTGTACCATTAGTTAACTATTATAAAACGCTTTGGATAAAAGCGCTATATATATATATATATATATATAGTCATGGGAGACGGGAGAGATTCCAGAAGACTGGAAAAGGGCAAATATAGTGCCCATCTATAAAAAGGGAAATAAAAACAACCCAGGTAACTACAGACCAGTTAGTTTAACTTCTGTGCCAGGGAAGATAATGGAGCAAGTAATTAAGGAAATCATCTGCAAACACTTGGAAGGTGGTAAGGTGATAGGGAACAGCCAGCATGGATTTGTGAAGAACAAATCATGTCAAACCAATCTGATAGCTTTCTTTGATAGGATAACGAGCCTTGTGGATAAGGGTGAAGCGGTGGATGTGGTATACCTAGACTTTAGTAAGGCATTTGATACGGTCTCGCATGATATTCTTATCGATAAACTAGGCAAATACAAATTAGATGGGGCTACTATAAGGTGGGTGCATAACTGGCTGGATAACCGTACTCAGAGAGTTGTTATTAATGGTTCCCAATCCTGCTGGAAAGGCGTAACGAGTGGGGTACCGCAGGGGTCTGTTTTGGGACCGGCTCTGTTCAATATCTTCATCAACGACTTAGATATTGGCATAGAAAGTACGCTTATTAAGTTTGCAGATGATACCAAACTGGGAGGGATTGCAACTACTTTGGAGGACAGGGTCATAATTCAAAATGATCTGGACAAATTGGAGAAATGGTCTGAGTTAAACAGGATGAAGTTTAACAAAGACAAATGCAAAGTGCTCCACTTAGGAAGGAAAAATCAATTTCACACATACAGAATGGGAAAAGACTGTCTAGGAAGGAGTACGGCAGAAAGGGATCTAGGGGTTATAGTGGACCACAAGCTAAATATGAGTCAACAGTGTGATGCTGTTGCAAAAAAAGCAAACATGATCCTGGGATGTATTAACAGGTGTGTTGTGAGCAAGACACAAGAAGTCATTCTTCCGCTCTACTCTGCTCTGGTTAGGCCTCAGCTGGAGTATTGTGTCCAGTTCTGGGCGCCGCATTTTAAAAAAGATGTGGAGAAATTGGAAAGGGTCCAAAGAAGAGCAACAAGAATGATTAAAGGTCTTGAGAACATGACCTATGAAGGAAGGCTGAAAGAACTGGGTTTGTTTAGTTTGGAAAAGAGAAGACTGAGAGGGGACATGATAGCAGTTTTCAGGTATCTAAAAGGGTGTCATAAGGAGGAGGGAGAGAACTTGTTCACCTTAGCCTCTAAGGATAGAACCAGAAACAATGGGTTTAAACTGCAGCAAGGGAGGTCTAGGTTGGACATTAGGAAAAAGTTCCTAACTGTCAGGGTGGTTAAACACTGGAACAAATTGCCTAGGGAGGTTGTGGAATCTCCGTCTCTGGAGATATTTAAGAGTAGGTTAGATAAATGTCTATCAGGGATGGTCTAGACAGTATTTGGTCCTGCCATGCGGGCAGGGGACTGGACTCGATGACCTCTCGAGGTCCCTTCCAGTCCTATAATCTATGAATCTATATATATATATATAAATAAATAAAAACCCCTTTATAATAATTAACTGTTTTTGTTCTACAAATAAAAACACACAACTCCTATTTTAATATCAGTAGTCTTACCTTTCTAATGTGGTGGATGTGCCCTCTCTCCCCTGCAGTGGCAGCCCCCAAGCTGGGTCTGGGAATGGGGAGTGTCTCTCTCCTGCCACAGCAGTCACAAAGCTGAGGCTGGGAAGGAGGGCTGTCTCTCCCCGGCAGCCACAGCCCGGGAGCTGGGGAAAGTCGCCTCTTTCTCTGGCCACCACAGCCCTGCACATCCCAGATTCCCCTCATCTCACCCACCCCTTATACCCTCCAAGGCCACCACCTCACCTTACATGTGCATCTTCTCCAGGGTCCAGGCACCTAATTAGCGGAGCCATGCCTGCACGGCTCCACTAATTAGGTGAGTGGCCCTTCATTCTGTCGTGTGTGGCTGCCCAGGCACACACCTTAGAGGGAACTATCCATGGACCACCTGAATGGAGCTCGCGGACCACAGTTTGAGAACCTCTGGTCTGTATGAGCCTTGTTCAACAAATTGCAAGTCAGAAAGTAATTCTTGAAAGATTAGAAAACATAAGGTAATCTTTGCTGCCATCTTCTGGAAAATTATGTGTATATATGCCCAGGTATTCTGAACTCTGTCCTTTTCTGCCCTTGCAGCTACACTCTGTTTAGTATTAGCTCAGCTACAACAATTACTGATAACCACTGACAGCAGTGGTTTAGTTTCAGAGCATAGACAAGACTCTGGAACCAATATCTTTACTGACTACTCAGAAGCCGGGACAATGTGCTTTCTACCTTATGATCACAACTACAGAGGGTCAGAGGGGTAGCTGTGTTAGTCTGTATCCACAAAAACAACGAGGAGTCCAGTGGCACCTTAAAGACTAACAGATTTATTTGGGCATAAGCTTTTGTGGGTAAAAAAAAACACTTCTTCAGATGCATGGAATGAAAATTACAGATACAGACATAAATATATGTTGACACATGAAGAGAAGGGAGTTACCTTACAAGTGGAGAACCAATGTTGAAGGCCAATTTAGTCAGGGTGGATGTAGTCCACTCCCAATAATTGATGAGGAGGTGTCAATACTATAGAGTGATCTATCAGTGAGATAATAAAATTCTTCCCGAAGGATACAAAAAAAAATATGACACCATCAGATATGTTTCCTCTCCACACATTCCAGAAATAAAAATTGTAAGCCCAGTGTGTACAACATATACCCACCTACACTCACAGCCTGGAACAGGTAGATCTTCACTTCTTCCTTCTGCAGCTTAAAAATACTCTTGGGGAGTGGAGGAACTGTCTCCAATCAAGTGAGAACTAATTCTGTATGTGAGAGTGGAGGCAAGAAACCATCTTCCTGTGTAAAAGTAACTGGTTATATTTATGCTGAGTAATTTAGAATTCACAATCCTTCTTCTCAATTGACCAAACATGAAGTTATCCCAAAGGAGGGACAATGCCTATCTTCAGGGCTGGCCTGAGACAATACAGGGCCTTCTATATATATCAAGGCAGGGCCCTGTGACAGTCTCAGAGGTACCCAAGACTGAAAGTCATTTTGTTACACTCCCCGCTCCCCAACCTACAGCATGAGGGAGTCCTACTTGTGCTTAACTGGATATCAGCTCCCTGACATCACCAGCCTATTAGCCACCCAAGCACTCTCCTCTGCACTGTACCAGCCTTTACTTTGCCTTATAGGTTAACAATGGGTGCACCCCAATTCCTTTGAAGCATTCCCCCTGTAGTGTTAAGCCCCTTATAACTGAACACTCACAGAAATACCAGGCCTGATATTTCCAGAGGAACAGTATACACACTAGTTTATAGGATTCAACTGAGGATTAGCACCTTGCTTAATATCACAGCACTGAGATATGTTTATAGTAAAAACAACAATAAGTTCCCTAGCCTTTGTTTGCCAGAAGCTGGGAATGGGGATGGATCACTTGATGATTACCTGTTCTGTTCATTCCCTCTGGGGCACCTGGCATTGGCCACTGTCGGAAGACAGGATACTGGGCTAGATGGACCTTTGGTCTGACCCAGTATGGCCGTTCTTAAGTTCATTTTCAAGTGATAGCAAGTAAGGAAATTGGAAACAAAAGGCTACATATAAAATAAAATCATAACATGCTTTCTAGAGACTAAACTTAACTGGTTAACCTCCTGTCTAAAGACGTTGATCTCACCTCCAAGGTCCTCCGCAGTGTTTCAACCAAGGTTGATTGAGATCCCACTTTGATGAGTGTAAAGGAACTGCCTATTTAATTCCTAAGGGGCAGGATAAGGTTGTGTGTTGTTTGCCTTCTATTTATATCCCCAAAATTCACTGATTGTCCCTCATGGTTTCTTTTCCTATGTGCTGCTTCCCTGTGGACTTCACATCTCTTAGATAACTTCATATGTAAATAGGCATCCATTGTGTTAGCTTACAATGCTTAACTTACATCCAACAGAGAGAAAGGTGAATAAACATCTCGTCTGACAGAAAACCTTCTTCTCCACGTCTGCTGTGATACAGAAGTTAAGAACATATTTTCAGTGTGCATATGTAACGCCTTACATAGTATCTCTACATACATTTCACACTAGTATCAGGGGATGCAGGTTTGTAGAACTTTTGGTGATGCCCAGAACCCTCCCCCAACTCCAGCCCCCACCTGCCTAAGGCTTTGGGAGGGAGTTTGGGTGGGAGGAGGAGGTCTGGGGTGCAGGCCCTGGCCTGGGGCAGGGGATTGGGGTGCAGGACAGGTGAGAAGTTGGGCTCTGGGAGGGAGTTTGGGTGGGGGAGGGGGTCTGGGGTGCAGGCTCTGGGATGGAGTTTGGGTGCTGGGTGCAGGCTCCGGTCTGGGTGCTGGGTGCAGGCTCCAGGGCTGCAGGGAGGGGTCAGTAGCCACGTGGAGTGAGCAGGCAGGAAGCTGCTCAGCTCCACTGTGCTGCTGGTGGGAGCGGGGGGCCCAGGCTGTTTTAAATAGGGGCACCCGAGGCCAAGGGAGAGACCCAGCCTCGGACAGTGCTGGAGCCGGTCCCGTGGTGCCTGGGCACCAGGAATATTCCTGCTGCCCAGGCACCACAGGCCTATAGAACTCGCCACCTGTGAATAGTATTAATGAGCAGTGTGACCCCAGCTTTCATTTAAGACCTCACGTGACACTCTTTGGTGAACTAGAATGTCCATACAAACTGTACCAGAAACAGGACATTTGGAGTTCACTGTATAAGCAAATGCTTATATACTATTTTGAGGTTGTCTGGGGTTTCTTTAGCAGGATAACAAGATTAATGCAACCTTTGGAAGGTATTAGGAAAGTCAAAGGGCTTTTTGGAACAATACGTGTGAAGTGGATTTCCTAAAAAAGTACTTTGAGGTGAGGGAAATGCAAAATTTTGCTACCCAAGCCAAACTTTTGAAGATGCATCATGTGGAGAGAGATCCATTGTGTACTAATCACCTGCTTCTGGAAGCTCTACATCAAAGGTCCCTGAAAGGTATAAAGAGTGGACTGAGTGACCTTGTTCTCAGCTGAAGCTGTGATGAACCTATAACCACAAGGACTCTGATTTGGGTGGAGGGTTGAGGGGCTACCCATACCAGAATCCCCGTTAAGGTTAGGGTGATCTCTGGTAAGTTTATTAGCATGCACGGAGGTTCTTGTAGGTATTTGAATGTTTTTTCTCTGTAGTGCTTTCATGGATAACGGGTGGAGTGGGGAGGAGGCGTCTCCCCATAGCGGTGTGCTGGGGGCACGCGCCTATGGTGGAGCCTGGGTGGGGGGTTAGATCAGTGAGACGGGACCCCTGCCGCCCGCCCCTGGCCACTGGCACAGGACCAAGCCCCTCCCTCCCCTGAGGGGACCCGGCTCTCAGCGAGCGCGTGACCGTCACCTCGCCGGACCAACGGTCACAGGCAGCAGCGCGAGCTCGCTGCGGCCAGCTCGGGAGCCAGGCACCGGAGGGAACGCGCTGTCTGCGCACGCGCAGGTTGGCTCCGGCTCGGTCTCGGTCTCGGTCTCGGTCTGTTTCTAACCCGCCGGGCGGCCGCTGGCCCGGAGCAAAGGCTCCTTCCCCCGGGTCCAGCCGCGGGGCCGCCAGCTGCCGTTTGGTGGAGGCTCCTCGTAGCGGGGACGGGAGGGGAGGGGAGGGGACGGGACGCTTTGCCACATAGACACTGCGGAGAGGAGAGGTAGCGACCGGCTGTGGGGGGAGCTGAGACCCCCCCCCCAACAGGCTGCGGCGGGAGCTTGGCAGGAGTGGGGGGGAGCTGAGACCCCCCCTGACAGGCTGTGGGGGGAGCTTGGCAGGAGTGGGGGGAG
>NC_048298.1:330533087-330585777 GCF_013100865.1 Trachemys scripta elegans | reverse complement strand
GGGAGCTTAGCAGGAGAGGGGGGAGCTTTGACCACCCTGACATGCTGTGGGAGGAGCTGTGACCCCCCCCCCACAGGCTGTGGGGGGAGCTTGGCAGGAGAGGGGGGAGTTGAGACACTCCCCTGACAAGTTGTGGGGGGAGCTTGGCAGGAGAGGGGGGGGAGTTGAGACACTCCCCTGACTGGCTGTGGAGAAACAGAGTCCCCCCTCATAGGCAGCAGGGCTGGAGAGGGGTGAGCCCAGGACCTGAGTGCAATTGCCCCTGCGCTGGGAGAAGTCCTAGCCTCTCTCAGCCTGGGCCTCACTATGGGTCTGGATGAGACCTGGATCTCGCTTCTGCTGATGGTTGGCACCATGATGTTGGTAGGAGGGTGCCGGAAGCTAACCCGACGCCAAATGCACTCCCGACGCCTTCACCCTCGCACGTTTCTCCTGGAGCTGTTTGCCACTTTCCAAATCTGTGCCTGCACCAATGAGCTCCGGCTGCTGGCCAATGTGCAGCCCAAGCCACACGTTGCCCTCACCCTCACCTATGTTTTTACTGTCCTGCATGGATTGACTCTGACTGGCAGCACATGCAACCCCTGTGGCACCCTGCAACAAATCTTGGATGGTGGGATCTCAGTCAAACAGGGCGGGCTGAAGATTGGAGCCCAGTTTGCTGGTGCAGTGCTGGCCAGAATTTACATGCACTGTATCTGGTCCATGGGGATCATCAAGGTGCACTCTGAGGCACTGGCCGAGGGCTGCTGTAATCCTATCCAAACCACCGAGACCCAGGCTTTTTGCATAGAGCTGCTCTTCTCCACTGTGTTCCAGCTGACCATACTTCAATTTGAGGCAGTTAAACCCAGGCTCAGAGTCCACCTAATTGCTCTTCTCATTACTATGCTGGTGTATGGAGGTTAGTTACCTTTTTTTTTTTTTTTTTTTGGTCCATGATTGTTTCAAGTTATACATATTTTTGAATTATGTGATGTGTTAAAAAATGTGTGCATACAAAATTGTTTGTGTAGTGCTGTTGTTGTGCTTTACAGTGTACAAAATACACTGAACAAGACCTTGATCCAGTAAACTGAACGGGATAGGGATACTTCATTTGGACTCTATATAGATGTAAAGGTCTACCTGCATAGATCCCATTCCAGGATTGGGGCATGAGAATGAAGTGAAGTGAAATCTCTGTTCTAAAGAATTTGCGTCTAGAACACAAATGGGTAAAACTAAGTAAAAAGAGTTTCTCCAGATGGTTCTTTTAAATATTTTACTGAAACGCACAGAAAAATCCTTTCATAATACAACTTTATATTACATGACATCTTTCATGCAACTTGTGTCAATTAATTTGCATCAGTTTAACTACATCAGAGGTTCTCAACCTTTTTCTTTTTGAGGCCCTCCCAACATGCTATAAAAACTTCATGGCCCACCTGTGCCACAGCCACTCTTTTTCTGCATATCCAGTAGATTAAAAGCCAGAGCCTGCGTTGGGGGGGCAAGCAGGGCAATTGCCTCCCAGGTCCCCATGCCACAGAGGGCCCTGCAAAGCTAAGTTGCTCAGGCTTCGGCTTCAGTGCTGGGTGGTGGGGCTTGGGGCCTTGGGCGTCTGTCCCACATGGCGGGGCTTGAACTTTCCGCCCTGGGCTCCAGCAAATCTAATGCTGACCCTGCTTGGCAGACCTCCTGAAACCTGCTCGCGGCCCCCCCATGGGGCCCCGGACCCCTGGTTGAGAACTGCTGAGCTACATCAACGTGCAAACCCTTAACATAGTTATGCTACACACAAGTAAAGCATGGTTTACACCAGTATGATTTAATTAGGTATATTACACTGAGACCTCAGGTAAACCATGACTAGATCCCTGCAAATCAGCAGATATCCGTGGACTATGTTTGCAGATTGCTGATCGGCTGTGGATACAAATTTTGTATCCATGCAGGACTCTACCCATGACCAGGAACAAATGTCTCTCAAATATATATGGTAGTATTAATTGGCAATCAATTAATTCAAGTTACAGCACAACCAGCAATTCTAATCTAAACAAGACCAAGAAGACTGGAGCAAGTCCATGAATATTTGAAGAAACAAGTTTAGCAATTTTGAACTACATTCTGAAGTGAATTTTTGAGGACAAAGGCAACGTGGTGATGCTTCTTAACAGATTTTAAGTGTCTCACCTGAATCTTTCAGCAAAAGTCTTAGAAGAGGGGTGTATTATGCTAATAAAATAGAAAACAGGATTCCTGATTACTAACATTCCTCTGCTGTCTAGCAAATATATGTGTAAGCCAAAGTATGTGTCATGTCATGTGGCTGGTCCTCATAGAGGATAGTAGCTTGTTACTGCTACTAGTTAACTTAAATGGTACTTTTGCACTGTGGATCTAATGCTCTTGGGTTCCAGCCCTACTGATCATCTATGCAGGTCAGTATGGCTCAACCTGATGGAATGTTTGTATTTTTAATTTTTTTAAAAAATACACTGGGATATTACATATTTAAAAAAAACTACATTAAAAGAACATTAAGGTCACAAAATCAACCACTCAAAAGTTAGGAAATTCTAGAACTAAGGTTGCCTGAGCAGTTGTAATTCATCCTTCTTTATGTAACGTTATGATACAGTCGTTAATTACATGATTACCTGCTATTTGTTTTACTGGATCCCTGCCTCATTTAGTGCACAGGATGGACACTGAATGAGGCAGTGGGTTGCAAGAAGAGAAAGAATTGTCTCCTGCTGTTAAGGCAATTGGACTGGGATTCTGGAGAGCTGAGTTCTCTTTCTGCCACAGTCTTCCTATGTGATATTGGGCAAGACTGTTATAATGCATGCGTGAAAAGAGGCTGAATTATGGTTGCCCAGGCAAACGTAATTATGGTATTTCTTAGCTTGAATGCTTGACTTTGCAACCTTAATGTTCTTTTCAGATATTACTGAAAATCATGTGTCGGTGAATAAGATAATCCTCAAATATAAAAATCATGAGGGATGAGTCCAAAAGCTTGTTTAGGCTTTGGTATCCTAATTCACAATGCTGCAGATTAATATTTATAAATTATTAAACTGGGCCATTTTCATTGTTATGTATTTCAAGCATTCATTTTTTTCTCCAACAAATACCAAATAGATTAGACCAGTGGTTCTCAACCAGGAGTCCGGGACCCACTAGGGGGGCCACAAGCAGGTTTCAAGGAGTCTGCCAAGAGGAGCTGGCATTAGACTTGCTGGGGCCCAGGGCAGAAAGATGAATCCCAGCTGTATGGGGCTGAAGCCTGGGGCCGTAAGCCACCCAAGGCTGACACTGAAGTCTGAGCAACTAAGCATTGTGGGGCCCCCTGTGGTGGGGGGCCCCAGGCAGTTGCCCTGATTTCTACCCCCTAATGCTGGCCCTGGCTTTTATATGCAGAAAAATAGTTATTGTGGCACAGGTGGGCTGTGAAGTTTTTGTGGCATGTTGGGGGAGCCTCAGAAAGAAAAAGGTTGAGAACCCCTGGATTAGATCATAATGTGGAGTAATAATTTGCCATTTTAAAAAAATTTTACATTGTTTTACTTGTGTTACGAAAAGTGTACTAAATCTGTGAATTTGAACTAAATTAGATGGTTCGTTTTTAAAAGCCAAATCATGGGTGTGCTTTTCAAACTGACATGCTTCAGTAATGAATGACCCAGAAGTATCCGAGTACATTCCTTATATGTCAGGCTTCAGCCTAAGGTGAATGTTTTATGACCTAGTACATTCAAGAGCTTTGTGCTGCAAGTGTAGGTGAGACTATACGCTAAAAAGTGATTATTTAAAAAAAAAAAAAAAAAAAAAGCTGTTTGTTTATTATTTGCTCCATAACAAATTTGTTTTGTGTACAATTTTTTTTAAAGGATTTTTTCCTCCTTTGTTTTTTTTGTTTTTTTTCCCTGTTCTGGACAGAGACTTGTATGCTGTAAAGTACCTAGTAGCATACTTGGGGACAATTCATAAACCCTGTTTATCTCTGGTAGTTATAAGGCAATTTTCACCTGGGCACTTAATCATAAACTGCTATCACCAAATTTTTTTCACTAGGATCCTAAAGTCTAGCTGGGTTATTTCCTTCTTATATATAATTACTAGTAAACCTGACCCAAAAGAGTGGTGTTACAGGTATACACCTCAATTTATTTTAACTACCACTAATATACATATCAGATGGGTCAAATTAACTGCTGATGATGTGCAAGAAAGTTAGAAAAATCATCATTGTTATTTGTAAACTGAATGACTTTGATAGGGAGTGATTGAGAGACAATAAATTTGGAAGCCTTCAATGTCATATTCTTTCACTTTTTGAAAGTACAAACAGCTTTTATAAAACCCAATCTTTTCTCCCTTGTTACTCTTCATATAGTATTTATGGACGTACCAAAAAACTCATGAGTAATTGGTCCCATGTAATTTAGGTCTTTAAGTATTTTCTGTTTGGAAGAAGGCACTTTATATTTAAAAAGCATAATGTAAAAATGGAAATACAGCTTCTGTACCTTTCATACCCCATAATTTTCACAATAACCCCCAGTCTTCCTGACCATCAAAATTCAAGGGCAAAGAGCTTATTAAGTGATGTGCAATATTACCATTATTTAAAAAAACATACTACAAAATATTTACTGTTGTACTATGAAGTGTTATATAGTATTAAAACTACACTTGTCAAACTAATAAAGAATATTTTGATGCATTATCCTTATGTTTACATGAGACCAGTAGCTCAAAATGTGAACTGGCTGTGATACCTACAGACACGTATCATCCTTGAATGCAGGGAGCCCAGAGAGATACAAATATGAGGGCAAAGTTCAAGGTTGTTTGAGGTACCTTAACTTTGCATTTCTATATTTTCTGGTGTTCCTTTCTGTTTTTGTTTTTAAAGTATAACCTGAATTTTTATGGCTTGTAGATTTTTTTTTTAAATAGTGTTTTATTAAGGTTCAAATTACATTTTTGGTTTAGAAATAAATATCTCAATATTTAAAACTGCCCAAAAGTGTGTGAGGTACCTCAGAGAACAAATAGAAATACAGTGATACTGCCTTGAAGACTTTTCAATCTAAAATTTACACTGTATGTAAAATAACCTTTTAAAATGTTTTGTTAATCATTATCTGTATAACAAAAGATTATAGAAGTTCTCTGTTTACTGAGCAAAACTAGCTATGGAGGACTACTGCTTAAACTTCTAATACTCCATTATCTACTATGCTATTATCTGGGTTGAAGAGGAGCTGATCCCTCATTCACCAAATTTGGCTACGTGGTCCTCTTCGGAAATAGAAGGAGAACAGGAGCCAGAAAATTTCCTCCTACTCTGTTTTATGAACATTAAGTTGTTCTAGCAACTACAGTATTATTAAGAGGAGGGGACGAAAGAAAGCACAAGGGGAAAGAAGCAACAAAGGATGGAGGAGAACAGAGGGGAGAGGCGGGAGGGTTAAAAATTCCTGGATTGAAGATGTGGGAGGGAAAGAGCAAAGAAAAAATTGAAGCAAACTTTTAGGGTGAGAATCATTCTTTGTTTCATTACTGTTTCAGGTGACTCCCTTCATTAATTAGATCAATAGCCAAAAGAAGGTCAAAATATAATTTACCCCCTAAACAGTAGTTAAAATAGATTAAGGTAAATTAGGGAGCTCACCAGTTTTGGTGGATACCATTACATTGTGGAGTAATGTAGTGCTGCATCATGATGTAGTGATGAGTCACTGTAAGGAAAAGAGAATACTGTAAGGATGACAGGAAAAATGTCCAAAAGCAGACCTTTGGTCAGCAAAACAAAAGTGTAAAAGTATGTGTGCACCTCTACCCAGCTACACATCTCTGCTTTTCCACACTTCCATTCTGACCATGATGGACAACCTGTTTTAATGTAAAAACAAATAAGTGAGAGCTGGGGTACTTTCCCAGAAAATTTTGTAATATATGATGCAGTCATACAATTTAGAAAATCAAGACATTTAAAGAGAAATTTTATGTTAAATCTATGTTTTTATTTTTCCTGCCTCTTCCCATTAGGGGCTGCAAGGCAGTTTCTCCTACTGCTGCTACCACTTCATGTTCCTTTGGCTTGTGAGTCCCCACTTCAAAGGAAGGGAGGGCCTTTGTGGGAGCACTGGTCCCCCAAGAATAATTTCTCTTAGCTTTTAGTGGAGGAATGGGAGCTGTGTTCCTGCACAATAGCTCCTACCCCTAAAATTGTTGAGTCCTTCCTTTGAAAAAGTTTGTAGGATAGATCATAAGAACATACATAAGAATGGCCACACAGGGTCAGACCAAAGGTCCATCTAGCTCAGTATCCTGTCTTCCAACAGTGGCCAATGCCAGGTGCCCCAGAGGGAATGAATGGAACAGGTAATCAGCAAGTGATCCATCCCCTGTCGCCCATTCTCAGCTTCTGGCAAACAGAGGCTGGGGACACCATCCCTGTCCATCCTGGCTAATAGCCATTGATGGAACTATCCTCCATGAACTTACCTAGTTCTTTTTTGAACTCTAGTATACTCTTGGCCTTCACAACATCCTCTGGCAAAGAGTTCTACAGGTTGTGTGAAAAAATACTTCCTTTTGTTTGTTTTAAACCTGCTGCCCCTTACAGGCAAAATGAAATTAAAACCCTGCAAGTAAAAAAATTTCTGTACTTTTTGCATGATAAGATAACTACCTGTTTAATGTTTTTAGAAAATCTTTTGTATGTTGGAAAGTTTCATAACTCTTTTTCTGTGTGTCTCTTTTTACATATATCTTCCAGCTCCTCCTCTTTTCTTCCTTTTCTAAATATAAAAGTGCAGGGGGAAAAGTCTCATTTTCATGCCTGACCTGTTCTGCCCAATCTGATTTGTCCATTGTTCCCAATGAGCAGCCTAAACATGTTGTATAAACTACAAAATAGCATCCCTCATTCTAGTCATATATTTACAAGAGTTCCATGTCTGCAGAGATGGCCATCTAATATTTAAGGGCCTGCCTTGTATTATTATGATGGCATAGGAAGGTAGGGAAGAGGCGAGTGTATGCAGGCCATATGCTTCCCAACATCAGGATAGGATCTCCTTAACACAAAGTGGCATAGACTACTGGCTAGATGATGGAAACCAGAAGGCAGCTAGCATACATGCTTTTTGACAGAACGGCAATGTTTTCCCAGTAGCACATTTCCTTCCGTCTTTACCACAAGCTGCAGTTTTCATTCCTAGAATTACACATTTTAAGACAGAATTTCACCCTCAGTATCTAATTCAATATTTCTTATTAAATACCGGTATAATCCTGAAATATTCATTACAAATACTTTGGCTCTGAAACATCAAACACGAAGATGTCAGAGTAGTTTGTCTTAGCTGAAGTAGATTCTATGCTTGGTGATATAAAAACTTCACTGTGAAACATTAAACATTTTGATTAAATACTAAACAGAAAAAATATTGATTTTCCTCATGATCAGCAGTGATGTTGGTCTGTTGTCAGCAGATATTGGAAGATAAGGAAATAATACACTGCCATCACTTTAAATATGCAATGTACGTGCAGCATTCAGCCGTGCATTGTGGGAGCTACAAAATCGAACCACCCCAGCTCACTGAATAGCTTAGCTAGAAAAGACAGCCATGTTTTAAAGTTATAGAAATTAATATGAACTTCATTTTATATTGCCAAACTATATTATAGGCAATGCTCAAATAAGCCTTCATAGGAAAACGATAGCTCAGAGGATTGTCAATGGGTAAGGCTGCATTTTTGTCATGGAAGTCTAAGACTCCTTGGTTTCCATATTTTTTTTTTAAAATGGTAATTTTTGACACTTGGGAATTTTGGCATGCAATAACAAACAGTCAAACCAGTTTCACTGAGAGCTCAGGTATGTGGGCAGTGGAGGGTGGGGTGTCTAACATATCTCTGCTACGTTTTTGTTTTTTTCCCTGAAAAATTTCCCATTGGTGCAACTTCGCCATTGGTATCAATGGTGGGACCACTAGAATAGACAAAGCTTCAAGCACCCACCACCATTTTAAAGTATGTTTACACAATACAAGGAAAAATGCCGATGGGCTGTCGTTATTTTGTCTTCGCTAGCACTCCCACCATCGTAATAATTTATGAGATGCACTGGTATTTGCAACAGTTGGAATTTTTTTAAATCAGAAACAGGCTAGTTTAGATGAGGCCTTAGGTAATGGGATCTCTAGCAACTATTTTATTTTGTTTGATTTATAATGACATGAAAAATGCGCACATTTGCTATTTTGTTTTGAGCTTGTGGTGTGCCATTTTGAGGAAGACGGGTGAGTATATCATATTCTATGATCTCTATGGTTTTGGTTTTTTTAAGATGTCACAGATTTTACTTTGCTGGTTTTTGAAGTGTCTGCATGGCTGAAGCAGAAAAGTGGTGAAGGAATGGCAGCAGCAGATCTATTCTGTCTGCCTTACTGCTCTGGTGCTACTACAGAACTGAACTGGAAGTACTGGGATAGCAGATATAAATAGTTTTACACAATTTTATTATAAAAAAAAAGTATTTTAAAATTAAAATAGTGCGTCTGTGACTTTTGGCCCTCTCCTTTACTATCAGTTTGTAACTTTTACCCTTTATCCTCCATGACCAGGTCATGACTTTCCGTATAATTACCATGATAACCTATTAACCGCAATAAGGGGATGTAGCGCCTATGGACTCTGCATGGCTAGTTTAGTTTAGCTCAGTTCAGAGGTGACAGGAAATTGTTACCATCTGATAGTTCATGTGAAATAAGTTGGGTGGTCTCAGTCTCAGATGGTTCAGAGAAATGAGTGGACAGAGTGGTAAACAACACCAGCATTCTGCTCCGGCTGAGCCTGTAGTTGAATGCTCCTTGGAGCTGTCAAGGTGGCCAGTGTATGGCTTCATGAGCCATGGGAGCAAGGGCTAGGCTGGGTCACCCAGGATCACTATAGGCATTTCAAAATTCCCAATGGTAATCGGCCGGGCGGGAAAGAAAGTTCATGCTTGCAGCTTCCTAAACAGTCCTGTGTTCTTAAAGATGCAAGCGTCATGCGCCTTCCCAGACCAGCCCACGCTAATGTCAGTAAAGAGTTCCCAGTGATCTACCAGAGCTTGCGTAACCATAGAAAAGTAGCCCTTTCTGTTGATGTACTGTGGGGTAGGTGGTCTGGTGCCAGAATAGGGATATCCATGCCATCTGTCACCCCACCACTGTTGTTGTCTCTGGTGGGAGGATTAGCTGTTTGTTTGCTTGCTTGTAGAGGTATTGTAACTCTTCAACTTTATGGTTATATTGTTTTTGTTTTAGTGGCAGGAAACTCTCAAGCCATCTTTAAGTTAAGAGATTTAACTCTTTTTCTTTATTCAGTCAATTTTCTGAAACATCCCTTCACTTCTAGCAGGATTTAACAGGAGCTGAAATTCAGTTTTAGATGAGTGACAACACTCTTATTTTCTTATCCGAGTCTTTCAGCTCTGGTGGTGGGAGAGACAGGCTCACTGTAGGATCCTGGTTAGTGTGGCCCCACTAGTAGAGGAGGAATACTCTTTTTCTGCCTCCCCTTCTGATTACAGTAGGGATGTATCCCCTGTCACTAGAGGCATAGATCTATGGGCTCT
The DNA here is from genome assembly GCF_013100865.1 of Trachemys scripta elegans. Taxonomy (NCBI): domain Eukaryota; kingdom Metazoa; phylum Chordata; order Testudines; family Emydidae; genus Trachemys; species Trachemys scripta. The sequence goes on along the minus strand of NC_048298.1, from coordinate 330,576,143 downwards.
AAGGAAGAACACGTGCCTTTATATCCACCCCTGTGGCTCCCTGTATCTTACCCCTATACTGTCCTATGTTGGCCCTTGAGGTATACAGCTGGTGAGAAAACCTACCTCTACAGCCTTCTCTAGAATAAATTTTCCTCTCCTATGAAACTTCATAGAGCTTCCCAAGAGGGACAGCTGGCACGGCATGATCAGAAGAACAAGAAAGTGAGGAGGAAGAACACCTGCAATTGGAGAAGTACCCTCCTCTTCTTCACCAGACAAGGCAATAGTGCCCCTTCTGTTCAAACTGATGATTTCAATATGTTTCAGCAACTTCTGTGTCACATGGCAGATATGTCAGAAATCCCTGTGGAGGTAGTGCAGAAGAAATTGCATAAGCTTCTAGACAGTTTATATAGAGCTGGGTGGAAATGTAGTAAGAAAAGTTTAATGAAAAGTGCCTTTTTTTTTTTTTAAATCAAGGCATTTTAAAAAAAGTTTTGATTTCAATGAACGTCCCCAGGAAATAGATGTATTTCAAAATGAGAAATGTTCATTTTGGAATTTTGAAATTTCATTTAGGAATTTATTTTCATTTTTATATATTTTTTTACATTATTTCATAACATGTCAATAGTGGCAAAACCTAATATTCCTTTTTGAGCTCATCAGCGCTGCATTATCTTGGAGCCTCTCTTATTTAGATTTCACGTTGTGATACCAGTCGGTTAATCAGAATGGGATATCAGAAGGAGGTAACGATCAGCTGGGACAAAAAGCAGGAATCACTGCAGTCAGTCTAACATTCATACAAAGTAAGGGTTCATTGTTCATGCTGATTTATTCATCCATGGAAAATTAGAAGCAAGCTTTAAAAGACTTTAACTCTGGGTAAAATCTGCAAAAACAACCCTCTCACACATGATCAAACACAGGCAGTTTAGCAGCATGAAAATTCTGGTCTGCACATATCACTCTTCAGCAAAATGGCCACCACCAGAATACACATCAAAAGTTAAAACCAAAAAAGCCAAATTATCCCCAGTCTAACTCCACTGATGCAAGTGGTATTACACTAATGATGAATTTAGCCTCCATAATGTACTTCATTTGTCTTTATGGGCCTAATCCTGAGAAATGCTGAGCATCTTCATTTCCATTTGAAGTCAATAGGAGGTGAAGGTGCCTGACATCTCTCAAGATCATCCCTATGTTTAGCCTGAGTTTAAAAAAAAAAAAGTGGAAAAAAGTAATGCATAAGGCAAATTTGATGATGTTTCCCTCCACCTGCCCATTATTGCCTAGCAATTACTTACTATAAGATAATGTACCTGGAAAGATACTGGAGCAAATTATTAAACAATCAATTCGTAAGCACCTGGAGGATAATGAGGTTATAAGGAATAGTCAGCATGGTTTTGTCAAGAATAAAACATGCCAAAGCAAGTTAATTTCCTTCTTTGATAGGATTACTGACCTAGTGCATAGGGGGGAAGCAGTAGACGTGATATACCTTGATTTTAGTAAGACTTTTGAAACCTGACATTCTCATAAGCAAACTAGGTAAATGTGGTCTAGATGAATTTACTATAAGGTGGGTGCACAACTGATTGAAAGATCATACTCAAAGAGTAGTTATGAATGGCTTGTTGTCAAATTGGGAGGGCATATCTAGTGTGGTCCTGCAGCGGTCAGTCCTGGGTCCAGTACTATTCAACATTTTCATTAATGACTTCGATAATGGAGTAGAGAGTATGCTTATAAAATTTGCAGATGACGCCTCGCTGGGCGGGGTTGCAAGCACTTTGGAAGACAGGCTTAAAATTAAAAATGACTTTGTCAAATTGGAGAATTGGTCTGAATTCAGCCAGATGAAAGTCAGTGAAGACAAGTGCAAAGTACTTCACTTGGGAAGGAAAAATCGAAGGCATAACAACAAAATGGGGAATAACTGTCTAAGTAGTAAAACTGCTGAAAAGGATCTGGGGGTTAGAGCAGACCACAAACAGCGTATGAGTCATCAATGTGACGCAGCTGTGAACAAGACTGTTATGATTCTGAGGTGTATTAACAGGAGTGTTGTATGTAAGACACAGGAGGTAATTGTTGTGCTTTACTTGACACTGGTGAGGCCCCAGCTGGAGTACTGTGTCCAATTCTGGGCACCACAATTTAGGAAGGCTGTGGACAAACTGGAAAGAGACCAGAGGTGAGCAACAAAAATGATAAAAGGTTTAGAAAACCTGACCCACGAGGAAAGGTTAAAAAAACTGGGCATGTTTAGTCTTGAGAAAAGACGACTGAGGGATGACGTGATAAGTCTTCCAATATATTAAGGGCTGTTATAAACGGGATGGTGATCAATTGTTCTCCATGTCCACTGAAAGTAGGACAAGAAGTAACGGGCTTAATTTGCAGAAAGGGAGATTTAGGTTAGATATTAGGAAAAGCTTTCTAACTATAATAGTAGTTAAACTCTGGAATAGGCTTCCAAGGGACGTTGTGGAGCCCCCATCACTGTAAGCATTTAAAAACAAATGGGGCAAACACCTGTCAGGGATGGTCTAGGTTTACTTGAGCCTCCCACAGTGCAGGGGGCTGGACTTGATGACTTCTCAAGGTCCTTTCCAGCCCTATGATTCTGTGATTCTACGAATGTTAAAAATTCCATTAAAAAGTTATTGTTAGCCTAACATTAAAATTGTGATCCCTGTTTTCGTGTTCTATTATCATTTGGTGTGGGGTGTGTCGTGCAGTCTGGGCATTGTGTTTCAGATTTCATGGAAGCTTAAAGTGATGGCTTATTACACTTAATTCCCAAGGTACAGAGGTCAGAATCTCTCAATCTATAGTCTGTAACCTTTGGAATTTGCTCCCTGTGGGCATTTGGCCAAGGTTTTTAGGGTAGTCTACAGGGAAAGATGCAAAGTACATTTATATGCTTCAGCTTCTGGTTTATTGTTTGGGGGTTGGGCAGTAACAGCAGCAGTAGTTTTTTTTTTTTTTTTAATTTACCTCATTGTAGATTATGTATACAGTTACTTTTCAAAAGTTAATAAACATAACACCTACTTGCTAAGGCAAAAGGTTTCATAATAAATCATTAAGTAAATGGAACAAAAAATAGAATAAAATTAGTTTTTTAATAAATTTTCTCCATTGAACAGCAATTAGAAATGGAGGTTACGTGTAACTGAAGTTCTTCAGTATGCACTGTGCATATTCACACTCCTGGGATGTGCTGACACGGTGCAGCTACAGTGATGGAACCTTCCAGTAGCAGTGCCTGTTAGAAGCACTTTGGTCCTCTCCTTTCTCCTCCTGACCGAGAGTGCGCACTGGAGAATAAATGCTAAAGCAGAATACCAAGTAATGATACAATTAGGACTCCACAGAAGCAGGGAAGGCAGACAGGGAGTGGGAATATGCAGAGTGTATATCAAAGAACTCCAGTTACAAATAACCAACCTACTTTTCTTCTTAGAGTGCCCTTTGCATATTTCCACCCTTGGGAAAGTTTGGAAAGCAGTACAGTAACTTCTCACTTAACGTTGTTATGTTCCTGAAAAACGCTACTTTAAGTGAAACGATGTTAAATGAATCCAATTTCCTCATAAGAATTAATGTAAATGGGAGGGTTAGGTTCCAGGGAACACACTAAATTTTAAATGAACAATTTAATATTGTACCCAGCAATGATGATTGTGAAGCTTGGTTGAAGTGGTGAAGTCAGAGGGTGGAAGAGGGTGGCATATTTCCCAGGGAATGCCTTACTGCTAAATGATGATCTAGCACTCGGCTGAGCACTCAGGGGTTAACACGTTAATGTAGCCTCACTCTACAAAACAGCAGGAATGGAGGGAGGAGACACAGCATGGCAGAGAGAGAGACACACACTGTGTGTGTGTGTGTGTGTGTGTGTGTGTGTGTGTGAGAGAGAGAGAGAGAGAGTGAGGGAGAGACAGAGACACACACCGTGTGTGTGCAAGAGAGAGAGAGAGATGTGCATTGCCCCTTTAAGTACGTTGACCCCACTCTAAGTACACTGCCTTTTTAAGTAGATCAGCAAGTTGAGACAGCAGCTGCTGCCAGCAAGCTCCCTCCATTCTGAGCCCTGTCATGTCTCCCCCCTGCTCTGTGGAGATGGGGTAAAGGAGCCTGAGATTAACACCTCTCTTCTCCCCACTGTCTCTGCACAACAAGCAGGAGGCTTCTGGGAGCAGCTCCAAGGCAGAGGGCAGGAGCAGCACACGGCAGTGGGGGGAGGGACAGCTGAACTGCCCAGCAGTTGATAGCCTGCTGGGTGGCTGCCACACAGGGAACTTAGGGGCACTGCCAGTCCACCCTCGTTCCAAGTCCCCACCAGTTGGTCCAACGAGCTGCTCTTTCTGCAAGCAGTGGATAAAGCAGGCGGCTGCCAAACAACATTATAAGGGAGCATTGCGCAACTTTAAACAAGCATGTTCTCTAATTGATCAGCAACATAACATTTATTTATTATTTATAAATGTATAACGTTAACCGGGACGACGTTAAGTGAGGAGTTACTGTACAGTAAAGGAGGGACAAGTCCTAATTGAACAATGATTGAAATACTGACCTGCCAAAATGAGCATTGGACCTGGATTCTAAATCTAGTGCATAAGTGACTTGTAAAAGCATGGATTGTTCTTCACATAGCGGTCTTGCAAATTTCAACAATGGAAATGTGCTTGAAAAATGTTGTAGACATAGCCATTCCTCTAGTACTATGAGCTCTAACAGGACCTGGAGAGGAAAGCAAAGCTTTCCTGAAACATTCCGCAATACAGAGTCTGACCCATCCAAATAATGGTTGAGCTGAAATGGCCTACCCTTTGAAGAACCGGTATAAGGAGATAAACAACCTGGGAGAAGCTCTGAAGTCTTTAATTCTATCCAGGTAATATGAGAGTATTCTTTTTTTCATCTCAAGGAATGTAATCTAGCATCTTCCTTATCTATATTAGGTTTTGGAAAAAATATGGGTAAGCTAATCATTGATTCTTCTTTGAGTAGTGTCCCTATAAATGCTTGTGATGGACTTCCCCGGGGTGCAGCCTGGAACTGGGGTACCGCTGAGTCCTCTGGCATACCAGTCTGGGCCCCCTCTCATACTGTGAGGCTGTGACAAGCTGCAATCCTCTAGGTCTTGCTCTTATACAGCCATACATAAGCAGGGACACACCAAGCTACAGTTACATGAATGCTTCTCCTAGCCACTCATGAACTAACAATAGAGAGGCTCCGACCAGTTTCCCCCAGCTCCCCAGAGCTGTACTGTCTTTCCCTGATCAGAAGCCTGACCAGTGCAAGTTATTACCCAGTGTGCCTCTCCCTCAATGTGGAGAGGACAAAGCACCAGCCCCTGTTCCTGAGCAAATTTCCCTTTCACTTCAAACAACACACTGTTATAAGTAAAAAATATAAAACAGAGTTATTAACTACAGAAAGATAGTTTTTAAGTGATTATAAATAATAGCATTCAGATCAAAGTAGATTACCTAACATACAAAACAAAACCGCAATCTGTTCTATAAACTAGACAGGATTTGAATCAAGCAGTGTCTCACTCTGATGGTACAAACAGTTAACCAGTCTTCCCTCTTTCCCGCCTGTGACTACCTTCCCCATTCAGTGTTTGTTCCTCAGGTGTTGAGTTGTGGGGGGAGTGAGGGCAAGTGATGATATCACTTCCCCATTTTATAGCTTCTTTCATGTGGAGGGAACTTCATTGCTCCAAGCAAAGTCCCCACTCCCCAGCACAATTTGTGGGAAAAGCACAGACACAAGATGGAGTCTAGAATCACATGATCTAGTCACATGCCATTGTATACTTCAATGAGCCATAGCAGGGGCCGTTATCCTTATTCTGGCTAGAATGTTCATAGGAAAGCCCATCAGGTGGGGATACCCTTCTTCCATGGCCCAGGGCCGCCCAGAGGATTCAGGGGGCCTGGGGCAAAGCAGGGGAGCTTGTATTCACCGGGTGGCGCTCCGAGTCTTCAGCGGCGGGTCCTTCACTGGCTCTGGGTCTTCCGCGGCACTGAAGGACCCCCCGCCGCCGAAGTGTCACTGAAGTCCCGGAGCGAGGTGAAGGACCCCCTGCTGCCAAAGTGCCGCCGAAGTCCCGGAGCGAGGTGAAGGACCCCCTGCTGCCAAAGTGCCGCCGAAGACCTGGAGCACCGGTGGGTGACTAAAAATTAAAAAGGCGCCTCTAGCCAGGAAAGGGATTCTCAGCCAGGGCTCGCGGGGCCCATGTGGAACCTGGGGCAAATTGCCCCACTTGCGCCCCCCCTCCCCCCCCCCGCGCGGGTGGCCTTGCCATGGCCTATTGTGTTTCTTAATGGGCCATTACCTTGAATGATTCATCCACAATGTGCTGGTTAGACTGGATGTAAACTACCTTGTGGGTGTTACCCAGGAGCAAGCACATTTGAAGTATGGGTACATAGTCAGTATCCTATTCAGCAAACCATAACTTTTCCTTTGACATCTTACATGACACAGTTCATATAAAACATATCAATCATATTGCCATAGTAAATATGGGGGTGCCAGGGTGTTGCTTTGGGGTACAGAATGTCACAGTGTTCCAGTGTAGGTGTGCTTGCATCCCTGCGCTGCTGATTGGAGAACTTTGGTAGCAGTATCCATTAGGCTTGTGCTGTCTCGTGCTGCTCCATGAGGCTAGCCAACCTGCGCAGGCTAACCCACCTCAGTTCCTTCTCAAGCGCCCCAGGCTAGAGACAGAGCCCTTAGCAGTCCGTTAAGACTATTGTTTCTTATTTTACATACCTATAGTTAATTAGTCTCCTACTTAAGAACATAAGAATGGCCGTACCGGGTCAGACCAAAGGTCCATCTAGCCCAGTATCCTGTCTACTGACAGTGGCCAATACCAGGTGCCCCAGAGGGAGTGGACCAACAGGCAATGATCAAGTGATCTCTCTCCTGCCATCCATCTCCATCCTCTGACAGACAGGCTAGGGACACCATTCCTTACCCATCCTGGCTAATAGCCATTAATGGACTTAATCACCATGAATTTATCCAGTTCTCTTTTAAACTCTGTTATAGTCCTAGCCTTCACAACCTCCTCAGGTAAGGAGTTCCACCAGTTGACTGTGCGCTGCGTGAAGAAGAACTTCCTTTTATTTGTTTTAAACCTGCTGCCCGTTAATTTCATTTGGTGACCCCTAGTTCTTGTATTATGGGAATAAGTAAATAACTTTTCCTTATCCACTTTCTCCACATCACTCATGATTTTATATACCTCTATCATATCCCCCCTTAGTCTCCTCTTTTCCAAGCTGAAGAGTCCTAGCCTCTTTAATCTCTCCTCATATGGGACCCGTTCCAAACCCCTAATGATTTTAGTTGCCCTTTTCTGAACCTTTTCTAGTGCCAGTATATCTTTTTTTAGATGAGGAGACCACATCTGTACGCAGTATTCGAGATGAGGGCGTACCATCGATTTATATAAGGGCAATAATATATTCTCAGTCTTATTCTCTATCCCCTTTTCAGTGATCCCTAACATCCTGTTTGCTTTTTTGACTGCCGCTGCACACTGTGTGGACATCTTCAGAGAACTATCCATGATGACTCCAAGACCTTTTTCCTGATTCGCTGTAGCTAAATTAGCCTCCATCATATTGTATGTATAGTTGGGGTTATTTTTTCCAATGTGCATTACTTTACATTTATCCACATTAAATTTCATTTGCCATTTTGTTGCCCAATCACTTAGGGCAGGTCTTCACTACAGGGCGGGGGGTCGATTTAAGATACGCAAATTCAGCTACGCGAATAGCGTAGCTGAATTCGACGTATCGCAGCCGACTTACCCCGCTGTAGGGACGGCGGCAAAATCAACCTCTGTGGCTTCCCGTCGACGGCGCTTACTCCCTCCTCCGCTGGTGGAGTAAGAGCGTCGATTCGGGGATCGATTGTCGCGTCCTGATGGGACGCAATAAATCGATCCCCAAGAGGTCAATTTCTACCCGCCAATTCAGGCGGGTAGTGTAGACCTAGCCTTAGTTTTGTGAGATCTTTTTGAAGTTCATCACAGTCTGCTTTGGTCTTAACTATCTTGAGCAGTTTAGTATCATCTGCAAACTTTGTCACCTCACTGTTTACCCCTTATAGTTATACTATACTTATAGTTTTAGTTGTAGTTTTCCCCTTTCTTATTTACCCTAAAAAAAACAAGAGAGAGAAAAAGAGACTTTATTTTCTTTCCTCCCTTTTTACCTGCTGGGGACCCTTCCCTCCCCAACAGGGTATGCCCAGTTCACCAGGCTTCAAGAAGTGCCGCACCAAGAATATAACAGGGTTCAAAAAAGAACTAGATAAATTCATGGAGGATCGGTCCATCAATGGCTATTAGCCAGGATGGGCAGGGATGGTATCCCTAGCCTCTGTTTGCCAGAAGCTGGGAATGGCGACAGGGGATGGATCACTTGATGATTACCTGTTCCATTCATTCCCTCTGGGGCACCTGGCATTGGCCACAGGATACTGGGCTAATTGGATCTTTGTTCTGACCCAGTATGGCCGTTCTTATGCACCTGTAAAGAGGCTATCCCAATTGCGGATAACCACTCTCAGTGCCTCTGGGAAGGCCACATACAACAGAAGTGTGCTCTTTGCCAACAACTCCAGCCAAAATCGCGCAAAGACAGAGAACTCTGCCAGAAGATCATTTTCATGGAGGCAGCTCTCTGGACATAAGTCTTCCCCACAGCCTTCTACATCTTAGGGATGTGGGTTGAAGAAATAGGCTCTGGACCCCTCTCACAAATCATCTAAGAGAGAGGAAGAGGTCCCCTCAGTGAGCCCAAAAATAGCCATAAGCGATCACCATCTTGCTCAGTATCTTCAGCACTCAGACCATCTCAGTCTGGCACCCATGCCTCATGAAGACCGATGGCAACTGGTATCGCTGACAGGCCCATGGACCTGATGGGCACGGGCACCAGGTCATGGGTACCAAAGGACAAGAGTAAGCACTCTAAAAAGATGCTCCTTGTATGCGAGTCCGCTTCTGAGCTGCCAGCGACAGCTCACCTGGCACCAGAAAGACCAGTGTGGACAAGGCCTCCTTCCCCCTGGCATCACCATTGATGCCAGGATGATCAGTACTGGCAGAATCCCACCATTCCAGTGATCTCCACATGCTGGATGCACCCAAGTCCCCACCCCTTGGTACTGAGACTCTGCCAAGCATGGGAAGTATCCCCGCTGCCATGCCATGTCCCTCTGCTCTCTAGAGAGGGTTCAGACAGTGAGCCCAATACCCGCAGATGGCCCCATCACCAACATCTTGGTACAGCCACTCATGGGCATCACCACCAGGCTGTATGCCATCCCAATGGCGATACTGAGACTCTCTCAAGCTTCAAGCTTTGCCTGAGAATCCTCTCGGTACGCTCTCTCAGCTGCAGCATCCAGGGTTTTGGAACCGCCTCAAGACATAGAGGAACAGGAAGCCAATACTGAGGAGGAAGTGACACCAAGGACCATATCCTCCTCTTCTCCAGACAAAGCCATCATGCCTCCCCCACCATCTTTGGGCAGATCACTTTCATCTCGTCCAGGAGCTGCCAAAGAGGGTGGCAGACACCCTTCTGATACCACTGGAGGACGTTAAGGACACCCACCATCAGCATTTTGACATCCAGTCTTCCTGTTCCAATGTTGGAATGATCGTCGATAAGGGGACCATCTTGAATTTTTGAGCCTTGACAAACTTGATAAGTCCTAGAGATTGTTCGAACCAGGGAATCCATTCATTTTACCTCCCTACCCACACCACAACACTCTTCCCCTTCCCTCTTCAGGGATCCTTCTCACAAGAATTTGCTATGACAAGAGATAGATTGCCTCTTCCAGTTAGGAGCTATAGAACCAGTTCCTCAACATCTATGAGGCAAGGGTTCTACTCTCGTCATTTCCTAATACCCAAAAGGAAGAGAGGTTGGAGACCCATACTAGACCTCAGAACTCTCAACAAGTTTGTCAAGGCTCAAAAATTCAAGATGGTCACCTTATTGATGATCATTCCAGCACTGGAACAGGGAGACTGGTTTTTGACCCTCGACCTCCAGGATGCCTATTTTCACATCTCGATCATACCTGCTCATACACCATTTCTCAGATTCACTCTGGGACACGACCACTAACAATACAGAGTGCTCCTGTTCGGGCTATTGTTGGCCCTGAGAGTATTTTCCAAGGTTCTCTCAGTGGTAGCCACTCATTTATGCTCTCAAGGGATAATGATCTGCTAGACAGGAAGGAAGGAAGGAAAGACTGCCAGAAACAATGCACATTTTTTGAAGCCGTGCTTCTTCACTTTGACCTCTGTCGTGATCAGTAAGTTAACTATGTTGTTTTAATGTTTAATTTAATTTTTTTACTAAGTGTAACTATACTAACTAATACAACACTGCAACTAACATATTTATTTATTTATTCTTAGACAATTGCACTAATTACGGAGACAAACAGCTCTAAGGTGGCCTAATGTTGTGGCAGTTGGAAGGAACTGAGGTGGTAATGGTGCCAATGATCTTCCTTTAGCCACACCTCCCTAACTGCTGCCACAGGATCTGGGGATGGGAGGGGCAAAGCACTTCTAACAGGCATTACTACAGAAGGTTTCACTGTCCTAGCTGCACCAGGTCAGCGCATCCCAAGAGACTGACTGTGCAGGGGGCACTCGCAGAAGAACTGATACTATATAGTACCGATCAAGGACAGTGACAGAGATAGGGCTTATCACTATCTACATTGGAAACTCAGATGTTGTCAGAAGGGGGCTGAGTTATAGCCAGTGTTAGAGCATGTTTTTTTAAAACTTGTTTTAAAAACAGATCTGCCCAGTTCACCTGACCAGACAAACCAAATCAGAATTAAACTGTATTTAAAATCAGTTCTGCTAGTGCTGTTTATTACCAGTGTAACAAAACATCCATTTAATGTAGTATCTTGGATTAACATTTGTGTCCCTATACCAAATATTTCCGCTCAAAGAAATACAAGAGAGATGATTTAGTTTAATTTTGTTTAAAACTTATTGCAGGAGGAAACCTCACTGGAGCAATATTTAACCCAGCATTGGCCTTTTCATTACATGCAAGTTGTTTCCATGACAAATTCTGGGATTATTCACTAGTGTATTGGATGGCCCCTTCCTTAGGTAAGTGCCTTTATGCTTTTTTGCCCTTGAAAAAACATATTGTAACAACACGTGATTCAGGGAAAGAAATCAATGTCCTTTATTTTCACAATCTACTAGTTTTTCATTTCAAATTGAATCCAAAAAGCTACATTAATGCAATGTTAAGGTTAGAACTTGACTCAAGTCAGAACATTCAAAGTTATGGTTCCCAGAGGAATCATAATTTGTCCTTCTTGCATATATAGAGTGAGTTTTTAATTTTATGCCATATAGAAGTAGTACATATGACTTAGGTGGATGAGATTGTATCTTTCATTGAACCAACTTCTGATGGTGAAAGAGACAAGCATGAGCTCTGTGTCAGCTTGAAAGCTTGTCTCTTGCACCATCAGAAGTTGGTCCAATAAAAGATATTATCTTACACATCATCTGACATACATATGATTTAGTAAGGTTTGCTGTAGGGAACATAACTTTGAATTGTCTGACTGAGATTTATATCTCAGCCTTACTGCCACATTAACTTAGCTGTTGGAATTATTAGTTTGGGGATTCTTTTCTTTCTTATAAGAAGAAGTGAGGTATCATTTTCTTTGACTATGTGATCATTAATTTACACATGTAAAGTCTGTATGCTTGTAGGGTGCTTTCAAAGGAACAATGGCAAAATTCCAAATTGGTGTGCAATACAGGCAGATCCCTTTTAACTGGTCAATTTTAAACTGACACACCTTATCTACTTTGCTCTGCCAGAATGATATTCCAATCTGATATAGCTGTCTTTCATTTGGCCCTGGTGCCTCAGTTTTAAAATTCTGGTTGTTTGAGATGTGCAACAAACTGTAGGGCTGTACAGGTTCTAGCAAAATATCAGCCACATGTGCTGGGTTCTGGCAGATCCTAAAAGGGAGGGTGAGCTGTGAAAGTGAAAAATAGCCTGAGAGAATTTGAAAATGGACAGAAATTGGTCAGCTTGTATCCGTCTAGTTAGATTCTGTACTGCTTAATTGCAACACACACAAAAACTAAGAAATCTGGATTTTTCTTAAGTATTGGGCTAATTGCTCAAAATAAGAACAGGAGAACACCCAGTGTGTTATTAATGTGAAAATGTACTTTTTCCTCCTCCTTATTAAAGTCCAGACTTGGCAGCTTCCACTCCATGAAATCTAAACATGCCCTACTTTGGTGATGTCACAGCTGTCATAGAACCCCACTGGAGGCTAGAACTGGCCTGTAGTGGTAAGATGTCATTTTTAAGTACAAAATGAGGATATTAAAAGAGCAACTTAGCAACATCGCACAAGACAGTACCTCATTTTAAAAAAGCCCTGTTAACGTACTCTACTTCTACATGTCAGTCCTCGCCTCCCCCACAGATCCAATGTGACATGACTAGCTTTGAAAAGAAGCTGGCATGTCAAAGTATGGAAAACTGGAAAAGGATGTGTGTGGAGGCAGAGTAAACAAAGTCAGTGTGCTGAATGCTCCTAAGCCTTGTAACTTGGATCAGTTGGCACATAACTTCAAAGTTTTTGGATTATTGTTGTATTTTCAAGTCAGTTAAACTACATATGCTCTGTTTGGCTTTTAAAAGTAGATTTTTCCACACAATCTGTGTCTGTTTTGAATAATCTATTCTTAGGGTAAGAAATCTGACAGAGAAGAATTAATTAATGCTGTGATCTTGTACAGGTTCTGCAAGATTTCTCTTTGCAGGAAACCAGGTTGGCTGTGATCCTTTGCCAGGCACTAAATTTGCATGTCCCTTTCTACAAGGAATTGCCTTTTTTTTTTTTAAGCAGTCTCCACTGTTCTTTAGACTCACAAACATATATTTTAAAATCTCTTTTACTGTATATAGAACTTGGACTTACGTTCCTCAAATGTATTTACTTAACTGCCTTTTTGTATTTTGTCCCATCAGGTTCAGTACTTGTGGCCATTGTGTGGGGTGAAATCCTTCCTCTGATATTCTGAGATATTTTAAAATGGTGAACTCTAGAACTACATGTGTTAAAAAGAGACTCTTAAAAACTGAACTGAATTGCAGCAACACAGTACATAGAGGGAAGACACCTGGATACACTGATTTCCTTACAGGCTTTCCAGGTGATTTTGTTTTGAAATACAGTCTTAGAACTTTACAGTAGAACTTAATTACAGTAACAAATTGGTATGGTGAGAACAAGACTGGAAGTGTTTATCACATATTTCTCAGTTAAGCCATGTATATGAGGAAAAACACTATTGCAAAATTAACTTGCCCCTTTAAATTTAATCCAAAATGCCATTCATTGACCTTTCTTTCAAACCTATATACAATGTCAATTGTAGAGAGAGAGACAAAAGTTATCTGAAGAGGTTAGGTATCTGCCACTACTGGTGGGGCATGTGGCCCCACAGGATGCTACTCGCTAGAAAAATTCCAAAGCTCAACACGAGAGGCACCATTTCCCACAAGTGTGAACATGCAGAGGTGACACTCTCAAAAAAGACGAGTTACTGATAAGTACTAACCCACCTTTTCCTCTTGTGAGGAATCTGCCTCCTCGCTATCGTTTATTGGCTCATTAGGGCCCAATCCTACATGATAGTAAAAATTGCAGAATCAGGCCCATACTTCAATTATTTTTGTCCACTCTTTTTCTGAGTACTAAGTAATTAATTTTTGGTCCTGATTGACAGCAGCTCATTTTCTATTAACTTTGCCTAAGACTAGTCAGCATTACGAGCACAAGGAGTCTGATAGGAGAGTTAATCAATACAATTGGACAACATACTCTGAATACTATTCAGAGAGCTTGAATCATTTGTGACTCCACTATGTCTCTTTAAGGGCTCTCAATGGGCATGTTTAGGCTTTAGTACTTTTCTTTGACATGGAGCAGTACTCTGCCATACAAAAAATACCAGCAGAGCAGAAAACGTACTCCTGCTGTCCACCAGGCCAAACTGGTCCGAGTACACCTTTGCTTGTGGTGACGACCACTCACAGGTTGTGAGCATTCCACAGTACTGTTTGCATTGTCATATGACATTTTTCTCTCTGTTTTTATAATATAATTAACATAGAAAATGCTTTGCCCCCTCTCATCTGGGCAAAAACATAATTTTGTTTAAAATTTTATGTAGAGGGACTGGTTGTATTTTTCTATTTATGTTTAGCAGGTTTGAAAGGGGATAAAGTTAACAAGTTTTATACATAACAGATACTGAAGCACAGGACTCTCACAAAGCAGTCAGGAGATTTTGCACAATTAGATTCTGGTATAAAACAGTAACCTCACCCAGACTTTAAAAAGCCATAAGGTGAATATTTTATGGATACCACTAGGTATTTTGCCTAGGGCCAGTCTGGTTAATTTTCAGAGCAAGTAGTACTCCCACAGATAAGCACATTTTGCCTTTTTTGTTTTAAATAGCTGTGCATATGTAAGATGTTACAAATGGCCTTCTAGTCTCTTGGCTGTTAGCCTCCTCTCAGCTAAATTTCCTCTCAATTTAAGATGAGGAGTGGGCTTACTTCAGAGCCAATCCAAGTATTGCTGTGTTAGTAAGATATAAAACTGAAAAACAAATGTCACCTCTTCAACATACTTAGTCTGCCTTAGTCCAGATCTGCAAATGTTGCAAATCCCTGCTCTTTCTCCCAGCACACAATATAATGCATTTAGGAACAGCCAGAGAGACACTTGAAATTATTTTGATTTGACACGTTGCTGTTAGGGATTTCCAGACTCTTTAAGATGACTGACAAAAAGAGATGACTCACCACTAATTCATTTAAAATCTTAAACAAAAAAATAGCGAGACCTGCAAAACTGAACTCTGAGCTGTAACCTAGACTCAAGATTAGAGTTTAGCAAATTATCAGTGTTGACCTAATAATATTGGTCTGTTTACAGATTTGATGCTGACCCATTTTTTTTCTTGTAAGCTTTTAAATCTGTCCTTTGGTAAAGTGAAATTGCTACTCAGTACAGTCTTATATAAACAAAACAATCTGTTAACACCAAGATTACTTAACGGATGATGCATCAAATTGCCCACAAAGCAAAAAAAAATTTCATCAACATTTCAGAAATATAAAGCTATGGATGAATCAAATCTGCCTTTTAAACACTGAAATATAAATTCCTGGCCTTGATTACGCTGCAGCCCTCCTTTTGCTGTAGGAACAGATCAGATTGTTTTTGCACTATAAAATACTTGGTATTGAATGAATTAAGCCTTACTGAACAGATATTTTTCTTACTCTCTTATTTTTACAAGTGTTCTGGAGGTAAATTATATATTGTTAATGCTTCAGATAATTTGTTTTAAATCTAGTGTTTTGTTCTCAATAAAATCTTTGCTTGTATATTTTCCCTTGCATTTTAGATACACGCATTCAGAACTCACTATGAGATGAAATGACTACTAACCCAATTGCCCAAACTTTCATACAATAGGACCCCAGCACACAAACATTCACTGCTGTATTTCTGTATTCAGTAACAAACAAAAAACGTAGCTTGCCATGTGCCAGTGTTGTGAGGGCTTCTAAAACCTTATCCACTCGGTTCTCAGCTTGACTCCAAACTCACCCCCGAGGTTTATTTATTAGCATAAAATCAAACTACACTTGAGTTGATCAGGCTCCAGGATAGAGGGTGGCTATAGTGCATACCTTTTTCTTTATATATATTTACACATTACATTGAATTTACTACATTCCACTGCTTTTGTTTTTCTTTTATATTAGCATGTTTTATCTGTATTATATTCCTGGCTTTCTGTGCTTTCTTTTTTAAGTTTGTTACCTAGCAACACATTCCCAAGACTACAGTAGTTGTAATCAGTTAAACCACTACTAATACTAGGCTCAATGTACAAATGGGGGGAGGAAAGGGAGCAGCTGGAGGGTGGAAACTCACCCTCTATGGGATAGCCTACCAGGGTGTAATCCCACCTTAGCTTGTTCTCCCTTTAAAGCATGCTTCTGTAATTTTAACTTTACTTTTATTTTAATTACATTATAAAAACCTGGTACAAACTAATTTTTTTTTCCATTTAGTACCATAGGAAATTGAGTTGTGAAACAGAACATAGGCCAGTTAAAATAACATCCCCTGGGGTCATAGCAGAAGTGGTCCTTTTCAGCCATCACACTTATCAGCACAGGCTGTTTTTACTTTACCAATGTCCCAGCATCTCAACCGTACTGTGCAATTTGGAGACTGTTCCCCCACAGTGAACCCACATGCTGACGACTCTGTATTACACCTGCACGTCAGTATCCCTCAGGTGCAAATAGCAGTACAGATCAATGGCTTTCCAGACCTTGCATTGCTGTGCAACAGTATTTGAGGAGGGAAAAACTTCCACACCCTATGGATTGCAGTGGTTTCACATTTAATTTCATGGTATTTGACATGTGTTAATTCTCTTATCCTGCACCAACTGCAGGGATAAAATGTAGAAAGGATCTTCCCCCAGAGGTTGCTATTGGTTGGACACAATGCCATACAACACTTCTTCCCCCTCTGTAACTAATGTGGCTCTAGGTGCAGAAAAACTGATGGATAGTTCCTGAAATGTTGGTGTTGCTGCTTTCCGTACTAAAGAAAAAACTACGAAAACACTCTGCTATGATCTGTTACAGTGGGCTTCTAGCAGGACTGCATTGGAGTTTATTCTCAGGTTTCTCTTCGCTAAATTAACATGGGTAGTATTTTCATACCCATCAGGGACATTCGCTCTGCTAGCCTGAGTCTTATCTTTCTGAAGATTGCCCAGAGCCCATTTCAGGGGTTAAAGGACAATTGTACCCACTTTCCTACTTGTGGTCACCACATTTAAAAAGTGGGAGGGAGCAAGAATGGTGGAAGGCTATCAAAGTCCATGCTGGTAACTCTCTTCCCCAGCTCTTAAAGGTTTAGTTAGAAATGAATACGAGCTGTGTTTCTTATTCTAACAAACTCTCTTCTCTGCCATTATCATTAGATAGCTATTCAATTACACTGCTGCTGTCCCTGTTCTGTAGCTAAAAAGGTAATAGTTTTCAACTACTGTACAATGTGATAACATTTAGAGACTAAATTCTCAGCATCAATGGGTGCAACTCCATTGTCTTTATGACCATAGCCATTGCCTTTTTCCTGTTGGCCAGTAGGTGGCAGCCACAGTATCAGAATTCCTAATTTCTATCTGCAACTAATTCACTGATCTAAGGCAATTCACCCACCTCCTGGTGCCTCAATTTCTCCATCTCTAAAACATGTATAACAAACTTGCATACCAGGTGGAGTGCTGTGAAAAGTTTAACAGATGACTTAAAAATAAATCTAAAATATCCCCCCTCGCTCCCCAGGATTGTATTAAAAAAATCTGATCATGGACAGATTTGACATTCATGTCACAGTCCGAGTGGAAAATAGAATAGAAAAGAGAGAAGTGGCTACACTTGCGGTTAAACGGTGTTCAACACTGGTTCAGCTGCACCTGTTGTCAGCAGCTGGTAAATTTCATTGCGAAAACACAATGATTGGAGGTGAACAAAGACAAATAGGTGATGGTTACATCATAGGAACAGAAGACTAAATTACTTGCCAGAATCTTCCTTCCCTTTTTTGAAGTCTGGTACCCTATCTCCTTTTCTCCAGTCTTCTGTGCCTTTCCAATTCTCCGTGACTTATCAAATAATTCTCAGTTTCAAAAGCATATTAGCCAATTTCCTTAACAGCCTATGATGCATATAAAATCTGATTTATGAGTGTTCCCAATTTCCAGATACTTGCTTATGATCTTTGCTATTTTCCAACTGTGCCATCATTTTTATCTGACCAGGCTGTAAAAGATGCATCAATAATTTTAAAATAATCTTCAAAGCTTCTTGTAGTACATGGCACATTGTTTATAAGATTGTTAGTAGACCATTAATTTTACTGAAATAAGAATGATCTACAAAGAGCAGCTATAACTAATGTTATGTACACTGTAGCAGTGATTATGCCACCTGGTATCTTCTGGTATTCCACAGTAAGCAAGTCATCCAGAGAGGGAAGAACCAGTTTAAAGAAAAATTCTCCTCAATACTGTATATGAAATAATTATAAGTGGCATAAATTCTAACCAGAAATTTAAGAGGGAAATGGTTGTGATTGAAGCAGGTTCTCAGGTTGACTTCAGAAGAACAGATGGGTCTCAACCAGTTGCTCGAGGGACCTGAACTGACCTGCCTGCACTGCCGGGGAGGGATGCATGACTGTTCTTGCAGCTTCCCTTCCCTTCCCATCAGAAGCCGTTTTTCTGCGAGGAACATGAATTCTGTGCATGTGCAGTGGCGCAGAATTCTCCCAGGAGTAGAATATGGAGAGGAGAGTTTATCTGGCAGAAAAGTGTAACAAATCAGAGTGCACGATAGAGTGGGATGAAAGGCAGCTTCAGATCTGTTCAATGTCCTTGGCAACCAGAATCTCCTAAACCCAGGATAAGTCATGGTGAAGGTAGCTCTACCCTTAGTACAGTGCATCTATACTGGGGGGTTGCATCAGTGTTGTTACAATAGTGCAAAAATCCCATATGTAGACAAGACTTAAAATGGGTTCAAAGAAAACATCTCCTTTAAGGGATGCACTTAATTAATACCCCTCCCACCCCCATCCCTCCCAAAAAACACAAATGAGAACTGCCCAAGAAGAGCCCAGAGCAACTAAATGAATCTTCCAAAGAAAATGATTGAAGGCTGCAACACAAGCCTGGATTGTGAGATACAAAAGTCTAAGTTTATTAAACAATTTTGTTAATGTTTATTACAAAGACACAAAACAAGTCTCATCTGTGGGACTTCACCCTAGCCTCTCCCCTACCCAAACTCTGTCAGTAAAAAAATGACAGACAAAAGACCTGAATAGATAAAGCTAGTTACTTGGAGGGCTAAACATTTAGTTAGTTTTGTTTTGCATCCTCAGCTGACCTTATTTTTCTTTACTAAACTCCTGTTTCTATCAGACATGGCTGATTCAGGGGATAAACAGATATAAAAATATGGACAAATTCTAGGACAACCTAGAATTCTGTTCTAATTACAATTTTGTTTCTTAATTCCTAGAATTCCCAAAAAGGCTTTCTAGAAACGAGCCATGATTAGCCCCATTCAAGCATTAGATAACAGGTGTTATTGTTTTTATCTTTTAAATAAAAACCCCATGGTGGTCACAAAAATGTCAAACTCTGTTTTAAGCACATCTATAAAAGCATTTACAGACGTAGATGTTCATGCTTAGGTCATTAATAGAGAAGTTATTAAAGAGGTTAATTCCCAATAGTCACTGCAATGCCTTCAGTTTTACAGCTTATTCTGGAAGTGCCACAAGAGGAATCTGAAAGATACAAGACACAGGATTAGATAATTGGCGTTAATGAAGTTATTAATCTTTACAAAGAAGTCTCCGAACAGCTGCTAGCAACAGCAGGGGATAACTATTCACTCAACACATCCCGGCCTGATTTGCAGAAGGGTTGGGCACCTGCAGCTCACACAGACTTCAGTGGGAGTTCAGAGTGATCAGCTGGTCTGAAAAAATCAGGCCCTATATGCTTACTACCGCTTTAAAAATCAACATCACCAAATGCGTGTATGGGAAGGCAACAACAACTGCCAGTTTAATATATACAAAATTGTTTGGACAAAATGTGAACTTTTGTAAGTGGCATAAATAAAAAAGTGCTCTTGACAAGACTAAGTACCAATTTCACACTTTTATCATCAACACGTCTCCAAGAGCTTCGTCAGGCAATTGTCACATCTCATTTGTGTAATGAACAGGGACATGCGACATTAGTGTCACTTCAGAGGCATGGTGGTTCATTGCTTTCTAAAGGATCACTGGGACGTGATGTTCCTGCAGATTGTTTGTTCAGTCTGCTTGCAATGTTAATGAAACTAAAAAGAATTAAATCTAAAATGATTTGCTCCATAGCGTACTATGAAAATCTCAATAAACTTCCTCTATTACAGTAACCCACATGCCACAAACTTGTTAGCATGGTGATTAGCAGAGACAAAGAGCTGTTTGTTCTTCCCATGAATTCTGTGATTACTTGAGAGTTACTTTATAATTTCTTGTGTTTTGAACTTGGTTAAAATTACATCAACAAACCAACCGGGTGACCCATTCATTACAGGGCTTTTCATACCCAAAGCTCTCAACTGCTTTATGAAGTGACGTAATACTTAGCACTACATACACAGATCACTTTATCCACCACTGATCTGGAGCTGCTGATTAACTGCACAGCAACAGAGTTTAGGACAGGAAGCAAAGAATAGCGTAACCAATTAACTCTGGCAACACAATGTTCTGTAACAACATACTGGGGCATGTACAGTACCGCCAACCGAAGATATTGTAACAATGTGCTTTGCCAGCAAAAGAATTACCAATACACAAGGCGTCTCATTTTAGGTTTTAACTGATAAACATCAATAAAACATCTGGATACAAAAAAATTAAATCAGTGTTACCCAACAAAGACCAGAAGGTTACCCAATCTGTGTTGACTTCACCCCCTTCCCAGTGCAGTTTGTTTATACAGTCCCTACTCCCGGTCTTATACCTAAGGGCTAGTCTTCACAGAGCAGTAATGCAGACTATGGGTGGGTGGGTGTGTGATTTCTAAAGCACTGTATTGCACATTAATTGGTCCACGTAAACTAAAAGCTCCCTAGGGCACTTTCACGTAATATTGTTTCAAATAGCACTATGGGAGTATACAAAGGGAAAGCCCTGACACCGTCCCCCCGCCCGATTTTTGGTCATCTAAACAGAACTTTACCACACACCCCCCCCCCCCCCCCCCCAAAAAAAACCAACA
Organism: Trachemys scripta elegans; assembly: GCF_013100865.1. Taxonomy (NCBI): domain Eukaryota; kingdom Metazoa; phylum Chordata; order Testudines; family Emydidae; genus Trachemys; species Trachemys scripta. Next base: position 330,555,097 of record NC_048298.1, on the reverse strand, counting down.
CACACCAACCCATAAGCCCTACAATACCACTTCCTAGGCGCCCTTAGATGCCTCCAATTCTACTGCTAACCCAGCCTGACCCAGCTCAGTTTACAATGTGACCATTTGGTGGTAATGTTACTACAGAAAGTAGCATGGTTGCAGTGATATTTCCACAAAGGAAACCTGCCTTTAGATTCTTAATCCATAGACTGATAGCCCTTGGAGGGAAAACACAGCTCTAAGAACACCATCTTTATGGTAACAAGAGCGGACCTCTTCAAGGTGTAGATTCCCTGGGTATCCCTGATACAGAGCGAGGAATCTGGACATAAATGGAAGAGTAACTAGAATCTTGATTGTACCCATAATAGTTCCTCTTTGAACCACTCAGTGTTTCAGGATGGTGGCAGGGCCCGGTTACATACCTCTGAGTGGCAAAGAGTAAGGGAGGCAGAGCCCGAGTCCCTACAGCAAAGGAGAAGGAGAATGAAAACTTACTTGAGGGCCAAACCTCCCAGGATCAGTATGTGACCAGGGGGCCATTCAAAAGCCCCCAGATAGTAGGAAGTGCTGATTCAGATGTGCAAGGAGCAGCACACAGGAAGAATGAGTAGTGGCAGGGAGAGGAGGGTGGGAAAGCCACACATGTACTGAGGTCCCCACACCAGCACCCCATAGCGATTCCCAGCCTCCTCTCGGGACAGCTGCCTGCCTGCCTCCTACACTTACTAACAATTATTTCTGATTCATTTTCACGTGTCCTTTTTCAGCCACTAACTTTCTATTACTTTGTTGTTCCCCTCCTTTTCCCCCACTCCCCACAGGGTGACACGTTGCTTGGAGTGACGTTGTCTAATGGTGGCTTCTTGAGGCTCTTACTTCTGGGCTGAGCAAGCCAGAGATGCTAAAGCCTATGCACTGCTGCCAGCACCTGTAAGCTGCTCCTATGGCTGGCTACCTCAATGGCTGCTGCAGAGGCTGGAAGGCAGGCAACTCTGCATTGGGTTTGTACAGCTCCGTGAGAGTCTGTATGTCAGAAGTCAATTCCTCTCATCTGCGCCCAGATTAAACTGTTGCCCACCCCACCCCCAGCTGGGAAACACTGGCAACGTTGTTATCCCACTAACCTTGAACAGACAGGAAGGGTGACATTACAGAAGTGGGGACATAACAGACTTATTTCTAGACCTGCTCCAAAGCTGAAAGCGTTCAATGACACCCCCACTAAGAAAGAATTCCTGTCCCACCTACAGTAAAATAAGAGATGGACTTGCCACAGAGTTCTGCCCCCTTGAACAGTCTGGCAAATCTTGCATGCTAAGGGGGGGAAACAACAGAGACCAGGGACAATAACTTCCCAGCAATGGACCCAGTATTTGTGTAGCTTCCAAGAGACTTCACGAGATCAGACAATTCACGTGACCGCAGGATCTAGATCTACCAACAGCCTAATCTACCTTTCCTTGAAGTGTGTAAGGTCAGTGCCTGACTAAGAAGGTAATTTAACCTGATCTGGCTGTTCATTTTACAGTTTAACTCCTTTCCATAGTTTTGATAAACTCTTCATTTATTTTTTAAAATTTGCTAGATTTCTTCTTTTACTAGAAGATACAATCCCGTGTTTATTCACGGGACTCTCAATGGTTTCCAAAGTAATTTAACATAGGGACTTATGGACAATTCTCAATTCATCAAACTACAAAAGCATACGGCTCTGCAGGACTGAAGAGCCTCACAATGAAGGTAGAAAAAAATAACTGAAGTTTTAAGCTTACAGCAGCATACATCCTCCTCAGTGATCAACTTCTGCATCTTCAAACTGCCCTGCAACCACTGGTGCTGTGTCCACCTCCATCCCATCTGAAAACAAAGCCAAGGCAATGAAATACTGCAGCACTCACAAGCTGAACACACTGTGACATAAAGTCAGTGCCCTCTGCTGGCGAGAGATTAGTGATGCAGGAGATACTAATATTGTGTTGACAGTATTCTAGGCAAGTTGAAAACACAGCAACTCCCCAGACCTATTTCACGTACTCTTAGCAATACCCCTTTTTAAAATGTCAGTCAGACAATACTAAGTCACTAAATTGCACATTATAAAGAGATGCAAGGTTGTTAAGCTCCAATTTCTATTACTCTCCGAAGAAATTTTTTTTCTAAAAAGCAAGAACCCTTATTTGGTTCACAGATTTGAACATTAGACCCCTGCAATTGAGATGAAGGCATGATTAGAAAGCATAACATTGTAGGTGTATATGAAGTAGGTTAGTCTCAAATAAAATGAATCTAAAGCCTGTTCTAAGAACGTCTGACCACACTCGTTAGTCTCCCATGTAAAGCCATCGTGTTGAGCAAAGTCAGGATTAGTCACTTTAGCTGCAGTGTCAAGAAATCTCAAAAAAATTCAGAAGATCAGCAGCCAAGGATCTATCACTGAACTAACCAACCCACTCTTCAAGAACAGAGCAACAGCCAACAAGATCCAGGAAGGCTACTAAGCTTGCTAAGAGTAGGTCCAAGCTGTGCCATACACGGTCCATTTTATTTCCAACATCCAGAACTTTGGGTTCAAAATCCAGACTGAACTTTGAGATGAAGGGAGAGTTCACAAGAACAAATGAGATCATATAAAAACATGTTTATACAAATGTAATTTAATCCACAAACTTGTGGAACACACACTAAGTTAACCTATGGAAAAATAAAGAAAATGCTAAACGTTAACACTCAGCTGTCAATTACTGCAACATATCACATATACCTCGTTACCATCCTGCTTTGCTCGGCTAGAGAAAGGATGGGCTAAAGACAAACTTTCACAGACTGGTTTAAAAGGTAATCTTCGTTACATAGGTTCAATAAATATTTAGAAACTCTAAAAATCTTACCTGAACTGGTGCAAGCCTATATTCAGACACACACACTGCACATTTCTGACCCAGGGAAAAGCAAGAGGTACTACCCTTTAAAGATTAAATGGCCAACATTTTAATAGCCCACTGCTTTTTCCCCATGTTTTCTAATATTTGTCTCCAGATTGCTATGGTTGCATTCACAAAGCGTGTAACAGTGATCGAACTACAAAATAGGTATTTTAAATGATAATGGAAATACTTACACACCAATGTAATTTTTCAAATCATGTTATTACTCACCATTTATACCGTAAAACCGGCTTCTTTTTCCCAACACACGCAGAAGTTTATGATATTATTGCTCACAAGCCAATTTCACCATTGCTCCTGCCACATAAAGAAGCATGCAGCAAGGGTCAAGAAACATTACTATACGTAGTTTGGGGGAAAGGGGCATGTCTCACCTTCAAACTCTCTCACTGAATCTTCTGTTCGCACTCCAGCCATGTTGTACTGGCTGCTGACAGACTGAGCTAACATGCCCTCTAATCTCTCCAAAGTGGCTTGACCCTCTGCAGTTAAGTGTGACAACCCTTCTTCATATGTGTAGAAGGAAGGGATATCGCCTTGTCCTTGTTCTGCAAAGACAAATTTGCATTTAGCAGATATGAAGTTATAAACACAGCAAGTGCCTACAAGATACTAAACCACTTTAAAAAGATATTTCCAGATGGGGTCAGGTAACACGTACTTATTAACCAGGTAGGCTATTTTTAAACCAATAGTAAGAGCCAAACTGAAAAGGATTCACTAGCACTGACTACACAGCAGGATCTTTTGACAAGAATAGACAATTTAGAAAGAAATCCATACACTATCTAAAATGCTTTTAAAAGAACTCTCTAACGAACAGCATTTTGCAATTTCATTTGCAGATCTCTAAGTGCTTCAATCAATGAGTTTCTCCTAAACGCTCCTGCAAGGCATTATAGCAGGTGACAGCCCTGCTAAGGTTCAGATCAGAGTTCTGTTTAAAGCCCAAATATTTTAAGTGCTCTAAATTCAATACAATTACTCAGATTGCCTTGAAATTTGCCCATGCCTCATGAGAGCACAGGTTTCCGTTAGTAGACCAAATCTGTGGCCATTTCACCAAGGGGTTCCCTAGATACAGGTCCCTCCCAAAATAACAGCCTTTTAAGTTGACAGATTCTGGCAAATGATTTGTGCTTACAGATAGAGATCAAACAAGGGTGCAGATCCTTACACCAGGATCTCAGACAATCAAGGGTTACCCTGGCAACTACCAGCCCATTGGAGGAAAATCAAATTAAAACTTTATTTGACAAAGATTTTGCTACTGTATTGTAGAACATCAAAACCATCTCATGCTAAATGAGATGCTAATGAAATTATTGAGCATTGGGCAGAAACTAGAAAAGGCTGGACGGCAGATTGCTAAAATCTGTCTGTCGGGGTTTCTTTTTAATTTTGGGGAAAATGTATTTTTGCAAAAAAAGAATTAGATATGCAAATGCTTGATGGCAAGGTATCCGCATTTTAGGGGGTGGTGAAGTTGAAGGATTAGGGGTGAGAAGGGTCTGACCCCCCTCTTTCAGCTCCCCGCATGGGAGCCAGGTTCTGCAGGGGGCTTGCCTTATTGGGAGGGGTCCTGAGCTCCTGCTGCCTACCCCCTCAATGTGAGCTGGGATCTGGGCCTCCCTGCATCCCAGAGTTGTGTGTGCTCCACTCCTTTCTCCCCTGTTTTGTGCCAGTATTTGGGGCATCTCAGCACATCTATGAAGGTCTAACCCCCACACACCCTGCCCCATGTGAGCTGGGATCTGAGGAAGTCCTGCCTCTCTGGGTGGAGCTTAGAATGGGCATGCTCAGAACAGGCACTAAGAAGACACTGCTGAGACTGGCGTGAAGAGCTGGGAATAGGTATGCCCGATGTATCAAAAACTTTCCAGCACTAGGGAATGGGGAAAAGAACACCCACAGACATGAATGGAGCAGTTCACAAGTCTCAGAGCTATTGTTTCAGGCTGTATTCAACTTCATGGAGTATTAGGCTGAGAACATCTCATGGGGGCTATTAACACTGCCCTGAGCCTGCTACTTGGGCAGAAATCTGAGAATGAAGATTTTTCCCAAATGTTCACTAAGTTTGTCTTAAATTATTATTTTGGAAAATGTAATCTGAGTACACCAGAATATTCAGAAGACACTGAAACCATATTTGAAAAGAAAATAAATTATACACGCAAATGCTCACTGGGAGGGGAGTGGTAATTAGGGGTGCAAAAGTAGTTGGCAATATGTGAAGTGACGTTTGGGTCTGCAGCAAGGGCAGAAGATAAATGGGAATGGGTGGTAGAGGAGGGAAGAAAGCTTGGGGGACTCATCTCAGACGGAAAGGGTCAGAACATAAGAATGGTCATACTGGGTCAGACCAATGGTCCATTTAGCCCAGTATCCTGTCTGCCGACAGTGGCCAGTACCAGGTGCCCCAGAGGGAATGAACAGAACTGGTAATCATCAAGTGATCCATTCCGTGTCTCGCATTCCCAGCCTCTGGCAAACAGAGGCTAGGGACACCATCCCTGCCCATCCTGGCTAATAGCCATTGATGGACCTATCCTCCATAAATCTATCTAGGTATTAACTGGAGTGGGAGGAGAGAAGATGGGACAGGATGGACAAATCATGCCAAACGAATCCAATTTCCTTCTTTGACAGGGTTTACTGGCCTAGCAGATGGGGGAAAGCAGTAGACATGATATATCTTGATTTTAGTAAAGCTTAAGCACAGTAGGGAAAAATGGTCTAGATGAATTTACTATAAGGTAGGTGTAAAACTGGTTGAAAGACCATACTCAGAGAGTAATCATCAATGGTTCACTGGCAAACTGGGAAGGTGTATCTAGTGTGGTAGTGCAGGGGTCAATCTTGGGTCTGGTACTATTCAATATTTTTATTAGAGACTTGGATAACAGAGTGCAGGGTATGCCTATAAAATCTGGATGACTCCAAGGTGGGAGGGGTTGCAAGCAGTTTGGAGGACAAGATTAAAATTCAGAACCACCATGAAAAAACTGGAGACTTGGTCTGACTTCAACAAGATGAAATTCAATAAAAGATAAGTGCAAAGTACTTCACTTAGGAAGGAAAAAATCAAATGCACAACTACAAAATGAGGAATAACTGGCTAGGGGGTAGTACCACTGAAAAGGATCTGGTGTTTACAGGGGATCACAAATTGAATAGGAGTTATCAGTGTGATGCAGTTGCAAAAAAGGCTAATTATCATTCTGTGGTGTATTAACAGGAGTGTCATATGTAAGAAACGGGAGGTAACTGTCTTGCTCTACTCAACACTGGTGAGACCCCAGCTGGAGTACAGTGTCCAATTCTGGGCACCATGCTTTAGGAAACGTGGACAAAGTGGAGAGAGTCCAGAGGTGAGCAACAAAAATGATAAAAGGTTTAGAAAACCTGACCTGTGAGGAAAGGTTAAAAAAAATAGGCATGTTTAGTTTTGAAAAAAGACTGAGGGGCGACTTCATAACAGTTTTCAAATATATTAAAGGCTGTTATAAACAGGATAGTGATCAATTGTTCTCCGTGTCCACTGAAGATAGAACAAGTAATGGGCTTAATCTGCAGCGAGAGAGATTTAGGTTAGACACTAGGAAAAACTTTCTAACTATAAGGGTAGTTAAACTCTGGAATAGGCTTCCAAGGGAGGTTGTGGAATCCCCCATCAGTAGAGGTTTTTAAGAACAGGTTGGACAAACACCGTCAAGAATGGTGTAAATTTACTTGGTCCTGCCTCAGCACGGGGGATGGACTTGATGATTTCTCTAGGTCCCTTCCAACCTTACATTTCCATGATTCTATGTAGGGTAGCAGAAATTGGGAGTTCAAGTGGGAGCTCATATCAGCAGAGTTCTCCTCTTCCATGCAGGTGTGTGTGCTGGGATCTACCCTACCCCTACCCCTGTGCAGGGGTTTGAGACTTTCCTTGCCTACTACGTATTCTGGAACCTGGGACACCCTGTTCCTCTTAGGATGTCTCCATGTGAACTGGCGTTTGGTGTGGAGGGAATGAAGATAACATTAAATTAGAATCCAGAAAATGAATAGTGAAGAATCACATGAAAAGACCACTGGACGGGACTATCCCTAGCTCTGTCATTGGCTTGCTAAGTGACCTTGGGCAAGTCACTTCATCTCGTTGTGCCTAAGTTTCCCAACTGTAAAATAGGGATAAGGATGTGAAGCTGTTTGAGATCTACTGATGAAAGGCACTGCATAAAAGCTAGGTCTTTTGATTATTACCTAGCCACAGCTGCATACAAACTGCGAACCTTGGTGAGAACTACAATTGCCTAAATAACCACTAATGCTTACCAACAAATATTTCTTTATTTAAAAAACTAGGATGACAAAAAATTAATTAGCACAGAATTAAGGCTGCCAGTGACAGCTCGTGCCCCTTCTGAAAACTGAGTTCAGCAAAACTCAAACTTCTGAAAACCAGGAAAGAGAGAGTTAAGGTAATTGCCCAGGCTACCTTAACTCTGTCCTGTCCTCTTTCAGCGATGCCCCAATACACCCAGAACACACTCTGCCTTCTCACCGTAATGGACAAGTGTTACCTGCGCTTGCCCTACGCTCAAACACGGAGCCTACTCCCCTGACAGAATACCACGCCTGTCACATTTAATAACTACTTCATACCCTTTTATAACCCCTTCCCACTCACTCATGGAATACCATCTCCACCTACACTTTCCCTTACCCCTCATTAAATCCAGACTGTTCTCAGACCCCACCTCACTACTGACAATACCCAGGGCAAAAAGACCCCAGTGCCCTATTGCTAACACAACACAACTGCACTGAAACAATGCAGACTGGAACCTCAAGGTACATACTCACCTCTTTCCTGTGACCCCACACATAGGAGGGCTCAGACCCAGATCTCCTCATATCACAATCACTGCTCTTCCTATCTGCTTTGACTTATTCCTCCCCCATTCAATACAATTACACCTAACACAGTAAGTGCATATAATTCCCAGGGACTACAGCCAGTTCCAGGGTAGCAGAGTTAAGTTGTGTGGGCATTTACCTTAACGCTGTATGTCCTTGTTTTCAGAGGTTTGAGTTTTGCTGAACTCAGCATTTGGGAAGGGGACAAGCTGGGCAACCATAACCCTGTGTTAACAAAGTCTTTTGCCATTTAATTGTATTTTACATACAAAATCTGTTAAGAACAGTGAGGTTGCAAAGTCAAACACTCAACATTTAGGAAATCCCAGAACCAGGTGGCCTGTGCAACCGTAATTCAGCCCCTTGTACATTTGGATTCTAGTACAATATTTAATTACATGACCACATACTATCTCCCCTCACAAGATGCACAGGATTGACGGTGTTCAGGGAACGAATCAGAGTTGTGTACTGAAGGAGGCTGTGGTCTGTAGGGGCCCCGCCTCCTTTGTTGCAGAAGTTGGAAGATGTGTAGTGAATGAGGCAGGGGGATTTCAGGAAGAGAGGGGATGGTCTCATGGTTAAGGCCGTTGAATCCTGTCCTGGAGAATTGGATTTTATCCCAGTTTTTGCCACAAAGTTCCTATGTGACCCAGGGAGAGTCACTTAAACCAAGCTTATAATAAACTTCAGATTGCTAGAAACTTTACAAAATAGTTAGGAATACTTCTTCCCGGTTTACAGAGGAGGAAACAGAAGTCAACTGTCCAAGGTCTCCAGGAAAACTGGCATAGTGGAGAACAGAACCTACCTTTCCTAATTCTAAAACCACACACAAACTCCCTGAAAGTTCCCTTTATTATTATTTCTGGACCAGACTTCAATTGGCATAATTTACATGCTTAAAATAAAGCATTTGCTCAAGTGCTTTGCTAAATCAGGGCCTTTTACCACAGACTCTTCCACAACATGGCTGGAACCACCTAGCAGTTATTGCCAAGTAGAATCCCATCCCCTAGTAAAGCAAGTTGCAGGTCATACCTCTGGAAGCAGGAGGAGCCTGAATCAGAGGGGAGCTGCTAGACAGGTCAAGTAGAGAAGGCTAGTGTGGTGCTATCAAGGGACTCAGAGGGTGTGTAAACTAACAGTCCACTACACTGTGTTAAACAAAGTGATCAAGCCATAGGATAGGTGCTGAAATCACATTAGCTTGTTGACTGGGAAGGGGGAAGGCTGCTGTCAGTTAATGTCTTGATGCTTTGGAGAATACAAACAAGGCTGTGGTAGGATTTTTGCTGAACTCCAACTAACACTCTGTAGTCTGATTAGTGATTTTCTGCTCATTTCTGAGCTTCTATGCCCCAAAACTACAATATAAAACATTATTTAAACGTAGATGATACCAGTAACAGCCAAGGAACGTCTTTTAAAAATACACACGCACAATAGATACAACGCTTAACCTGAGAATAGCTTTCTAGGAGAGGCTCCAGGTACACGAAAGTTGGTAGGTATTTAAATGGTAGCATATCACTAACCATGGGCCTCCACGTCATACTCCTCTCCTTCGTAATCATTGTCTGAATCTTCATCTTCAGGGTCTGGGTGTAGGGCTTGGCATTCACACATTGCTGAAAACATAGCTTCCACTGTAAAAACAAACCACACAGAATTCTCCCATTGGTGAATGCACAAAACAGCTCTAGAGAGAGACTCCAAGGCCAGAAGGGACCATTGTGATCATGTAGTCTGACCTGTGTAACACTGTGGAAGCAGAGAAAGAACTGACAGGAAGGGGATGCAATGCATGACAGTTTCATTAGCAAGAGTTAGGCTAACTGTAACCCTAATAACGCGAGATTTGTAGAAGCGAGGAATGTGTGAGGCGAGTGGGAAAGAACTGTGTGAGAAGTTGTTGCGACCTTGTGTAGATAATATGGAATGTAGACTAAGAGTCTACATTAGTGAGCAAAACAAGATATCAGAATGACCTACGTATAAACAAAATGCAGCTGTTGCTCATTATTGTCTGAAACAAAAGGTATAAATGCTTGCTGTAATTGTTTACCTGTTGAGAGACCTGTTTAGTTCTCTCCCTCTATGCAATTGATAAGAGAGATAATAAAGTATCTGATTTGCTGTACCCAAACAAAAAGTGAGAACTCTGTTATTCTCCGACAATCTGGGGGCTCGTCCAGGATGGCAACGCCCGCAGAGGTAAAGGCAGCTGCTACGGATCATTCCCCTTTGAACCCCATGGCGCCACAATAGAGGTAAGAGATCTTTTGATATCTCTATTGGGGTGTCGGAGGAGGACTGTCCATGGGGCCGTCTGTCCCTGTTGGGCTCACGCCATCCGAACGTATTGACTGTGCAGCAAGGTCAGATGCAGAGCGGCTTAGGGGAATTGTTTGCTGCCCCCTGTATGCATATGCGAGGTGCATAGGTACGCACCGGAGCTGAGGGGTTGTTACCGCCTCGAGTGATGCATCGAGGTACGTGGGAATAGTACCTGGAATAGAGAGGGGTGTGTGTGTGTGTGTGTGTGAGTGTGTGTGAGTGTGAGTGTGAGTGAGACCGGAAGACGCCCAGAGTACTCTGCGAAGTCTTTTGGCTTGTGATCAGAACTACTCTAACGCAAGCCCGGTAACTAGAGAATCTTTTAGGAGATCCGACCCACGGTGGGCTAACAGAAAAAGAGAAAGTTAATCTGCGTTCAAGGTCAAAGATCAATGCAGACCAGGCTAAGCACAAAGAAAAACTGCTTTCGGCCCCAGCTGGCTGTGAAAAAATATAGACATAGTCAAACCAAAAGCAATACAAGTTACAGTGCTGAGATTACATTTGCAAAGCTTAACTGTCCAGTGAGATCCAACAGTCTGCCTTTGCAACCCTGGAGCCGGCGTGGTTTGGGGACGCTGAAGAAGCCACAGGCAATCGGCCTGGACTGGAATCACTGAAAAGACACCCAGGAGACCTCAGGGCATAAAAGAACTGCCCTCCCAAGAGAGGAAGCAAGTTGGAAATTGTACCGAGTGGACTCCTCAAAAGTGGGTGTGCTTGTCCTGGTTTGTTGCTCCAAAGCTCTGTAATAAAGTTATTTTACTGGAAGGGTGTACATGGCATACACTGAATAATAAGACTAATGTACTGTATAATGGCAATGTGTACGTGTTCATTGTTGGGAAAAGGTGTATTAGTGAAGAGTGGACGTTTCCTGTGTAGGTTAAAAGAAGCGGAGAAGGAAAAAGAACAGAACGAGTTAACTGAAAAAAAAATAACTAGCAAGCTCCGTCCAAAGATAAGATGCTGGCCCCATCCAAGGGCACTGCCCACAGCTAAGACTTGGTTGACAGCCAAGCAAAGGGGGGCCTGAATGTGCCCAAGCAACTATGAGATCTGCAAAACACTGCCAGGTATTAATGAAATGTGTTTAGGTTTCTTTTCTCACAGATAAAAGAAGTGCTACCCTAGCAGCCCTGCCATTCATTGAAACAAGGAGACTGAGTCTAAGTAAAGTCCATCAACGAAAAACTGCTTTGGCTCCACACTGGAAAGGCCCTTTCCAAGTCTTGTTAACCACCAACACCGCTGTGAAGTGCCAAGGACTACCTGCCTGGACCCATGCTTCTCACTGTAAAAAGACCCCTCCACCTCAGGAGGACTCTCCGACTGATGATAAGCCTATTTCTCCTTCTAGCTCTGCTGTGCCTTCTGGACAGCAGGAAAAAGAAAAAAAAGACAAGGTGAAGTGCTAGTAACCTCTCCCTTGTCCACTGACAGACCTACTGTGCCTTTGGGTTTTTCTAGAAGAAGCAAAACCATTACAGGGTGATGTGCTAGTAACCTCTCCCCTGTATGATGCTAAACCACACTGTTTCAGGAAAAGAGAAGAAGGAACACTTGCTTCACTGAAACCACAAAGTCCAGGGATTCCTGACTACAAGAGATATTAAGACCTGACCCTGGTGAAGAAACTTGTGGGACCCATGCTTGGGAACATGGTATTGACTGGATTTTGGGGTTTATTCTACAGGCTGCACCCTGTGTTTTGGATAAGTCCTTCAGCATGTATTGCCCTCCCTAATTGGATTTTAAATGATAAGTACCAAAGGCACCTTGTTGCCATTGCCCCCGCCATCTCCTCCATTATACTATTACCCCTGTAACACATCCAAATACAGACAATGTCATATATTTGATAAAACCAATGACGAAGGCCTTCACACTTTAGTGATTTATTTAAATATTGTTTGAAAAAAAAATATTTTTAAGGTTCAGGATATCCCATATAAGCGAACAATTGAATGGATCAGTGGAGATAAAAGTATATGATATCACTACCAGTGAACCCCAAGAATCTGTAATTGCAATTGATGGGTTCTATAGCGGATGTTCCTGGAATTTGCACTGTGTTAAATGAGAGAGACCCTTATTGTTATTTGGTCACCCAATTAGTGAACAATTAAACGAATACCCAGAGTTTGTTTTGCCACTGGAAATTTTACCTGCATAGAAATTATTCCAGTGACTAATAATGTGACCTGTACCTTATTGCAATACACCCCTTCTTATGCCATTAATATCAATGCCTCCTGGAAATACATAAAGGTGTTCAACCAACAGATGTGGTATAGTACTACACCAAAGAGAGACGTATTAGGATATCAATGGACTGTGATTAACACTACACTAGGGACTGTTAAATTTTCATTGCCCTTATCCAGTTTCCAGATTACCTCTACATACCCATATTGCTCACAGGGGGCTGCCATTAGATTAGCACAACAGAGGGCTTGGGTTATTTCTTCTAGAAAGAAGAGAGACTTGGCCGGATCCCTATGGGATGGGGCCAATAGTGCAGCAGCAGTTTGGAATATTTTTAAGAACCAAGAACATGATGAGAAATTGGGACAACTAGAGAAGGCCATTGGCTTTGTTTCTGGAGCACAACTAACCCAGGTACAGGCTGGAGTTGGTGAGTTACATGTTATCTCCGCCCCTAGTTGTATGACCCAGAAGTTGCTGACAGAGATGGTATTGAATATCACTGAGGCTAGGAAGGCATTGCAGTGGGATCTAGCATGTTCAGAAATTCAGGATTTCCTGAATGACCAGCTAATGGCCATTCGGAATGATCTAGAGCATCAGGCTTGGCTCACTGCCCTTACAGACACATCAGGAGTACCATCTGATCTGTGGCCACGGAGACATACTTGGAGACTTTCTGGGTGGAAGTGCAGACGTTCTCAGTGCTCCTTCCAAGCATATGGACTGGTTGGGGGAGGGTGTGGGCTCCCACATACCGAATCCTGCCGGGTTCATGGGGAGGATGCATGTGGGATTGGGTAATTCACCGAGACATCTGGGAAATTAGACTTCCTGGTATGCCCAATTGATTTCTAGTCAGTGCTCCTGGGATTACATCTGACATTTGAATGGGGTTAGGGAGTCAATGGACGTTAGAACCCCCACAGCTTCAGTGTATCCGTAAACTGAAGCCAGGAGCAGTTGTTACTCTTCATGACTACGTTTGCTGGAAGGGTAGGGGACAAGGAACTACCCTAACAGGACACTTACTTTTTTCAAGCTAATGATAGCTGTGTGTATGTTAAAGCCACCACATTGCAAAACATACATTTTAATCTCATTACCACTGCAGGCAATCATATTATTTACTGGCCTGCAGCTAGAATTCTGCAAGTAGTCCTTAGGTTCCAGATACCCTTTAATTGGACTAGTTTAGTACCTGATCGATTTCAAAATTTGCCTTTCAGACAGCTTATAGAGTATCCACCTTATGTACTAAGTATGATGTATTGTGTTATATGACTAAGATTGTACAACCACCCCATCGTATTATCGCTATGGGAATGTTATTGCTTGTGTTGTTGTTCGCTAGTGTAGGAGTATGTTATTGTTGTTGTAAAGGACGTAATAATAGTAATACCTTTCATGTCCATGCTCATCATGCATTGTCATTACATCCAATCAAAACCCCTAAGGTTGAAGCATCTGAAGTAGAATCTGAATTCCAAGACTTAATGCAAATAGAGATTTGAAAAATGTTTGTTGTACTAGTAGTACAAAAGGGGGGGGTTGTGGAAGCAGAGAAAGAACTGACAGGAAGGGGATGCAATGCATGACAGTTCATTAGCAAGAGTTAGGCTAACTGTAACCCTAATAACGCGAGATTTGTAGAAGCGAGGAATGTGTGAGGCGAGTGAGAAAGAACTGTGGGAGAAGTTGTAGATAATATGGAATGTAGACTAAGAGTCTACATTAGTGAGCAAAACAAGATATCAGAATGACCTGTGTATAAACAAAATGCAGCTGTTGCTCATTATTGTCTGTAACAAAAGGTATAAATGCTTGCTGTAATTGTTTACCTGTTGAGAGACCTGTTTAGCTCTCTCCCTCTATGCAATTGATAGAGAGATAATAAAGTATCTGATTTGCTGTACCCAAACAAAAAGTGAGAACTCTGTTATTCTCCGACAACATAGACCACAGAACTTCCCCAAAATAAATCCCAGAGCAGATATACATTAGTAGGGATGTGACAAAAATACTTGTTTTAATCAAAGGATGGATAGTAATATGGCAGCATACATGGCAGCATCCAGGAGTGGTGAAAGGGCAGAGTAACAAAACCCCTCCAGTCCAATACACCATGACAACACTCAGGAGGTTCTGGGGTGGGAGAGGAGATCAGAGAGAAGAAAATAGGAATTCTCCTTCATTAAAGCAGCCACTGAATTAAAATTAAAAGTTACACTATATTAAGATTACAAACTTGCAAGCAAATTAAGTTACTGCTTTTTAGATAATTCCTTTAATAGTCTCTAAGTCAGTTAAGTCATCACAGGATGAGAGATAAAAGTTCTGTCATGGATTAGAAACCATCTGAGACAAAACAGAGTAGGAATAAAAGGTCAGTTTTCAGCATGGTAAGACGTTAACAGCTGGATGCCCCAGGAACCCATGCTAGGACAGGGAGGTTAATATTTTTGAATGATCGGAAAGTGGACAGGCAGAGAACAACAACATTTGCATACAACAAAAAATTCTCTTTAGTCACGACTGAAGACGACCAAGGAATACCAGAGACACATAACAAAACTAGGAGAATAAGCATAATGTAAACCTTTTTTCCCCCCCTGCACTTATGCATTGCTGGGTTTAGACTCACTGTAAATACCCAAAAAGCCTAGGTTTCACCCCTACAGAAAATTTCATCCCAATTTGCAGTAGTCAAAAAAGAAAAAACAGTGTTGGTACATATAAGGAATGATAGAAAAATACTGAAATCACTTTCCATAGCTCAAGGGCTCTCATTCATCTGCAATAGTGTGTTCATATCTGGTCATCATATCTCAGAAGAGATAGAGGGGAACTAGAAGAGGTTCAGAAATGGGCAATGAAAGTTATTAGTGGTATGGAGAGACTGCCATAAGAGAGATTAAACTAACAGTAGTTAATGAACACATTTGCTACACAAGTAAAATGGCATTGCAGATGAATTAGGAGTTGCAGACATATAGTCTGGTTAGTCTCAGGCCTGGTCCCCACTAATCCCCCACTTCGGACTAAGGTACGCAAATTCAGCTACGTTATTAACGTAGCTGAATTTGAAGTACCTTAGTCCGAACTTACCGCGGGTCCAGACGCGGCAGGGAGGCTCCCCCGTCGATGCCGCATACTCCTCTCGCCGAGCTGGAGTACCGGCGTCGACGGTGAGCACTTCCGGGATCGATTTATCGTGTCTAAACCAGACGCGATAAATTGATCCCAGAACATCGATTGCCTGCCGCCGGACCCTCCGGTAAGTGTAGACGTACCCTCAGAAATATTATTCAGCAGATATAATCTGGGTTATTCTTAGAAATGTTATTCAGCTACAAACTGCAACTGTACTAGAATTTTCACCGAAAACTGGCTGCCCAACACATCCCAGCCTTAACTGAGATACTAAAACGACAATAAATTAAGCACAATGTACTTAAGGATACTTCTAGGAAGGCAGAAGTCCAGTAGTTACCAAAGGGTAGTGGGAGTCATGTCACTTGACCTCTCCGTACCTCAACTCCCCATATACGTCATGTCCCTACCTCAGAAGGGTATGGAGGCTTAACTCAGTGTTCGTAAAGAGCTTTGAATCTCTTAACAAAAAGAGCTATACCATTATCTTATTTCTTTACTTACAGGCTGATTTGTCGCTGGGTACAAATCTGAATTCTGCAATTGGTTCATCATCATCACTGTCTTCCTCCTCTTCCCCTTCAGCCATGGGAGTTTCTTTTGGCTCTGCCTCTAAGGAATTCAAGTGTTTAAAAGAAATCTAAATGTTTGCATTTCCCCAAATTCTGGCCCACTTGTTCTTTTAATGCACATACATATTACATATATAACGGAGTCAGGGACCTAGTTCCGAAATGCAGTGAAAATACCAGTGTCCCGTAATAGAACTAAAGTCACATAACGAACACAGGCAAAACATGGCTAAGGCCTTTGTCTGCGCTGCCTCTTAGAAATTTATAGGATGTAAACCACCATAATACCCTGGAATAGAGCTGTAATTGAGCCCCTTTGCCTTAGTTTTATCTGTAGTATAGGCAGGCCCAAATAAATGACTTCGTCCATGTCTATGCTGGGATCATAACTGTCTGAGCTATAACCATACTTACATATTTTTTGCAAGCAAGGTTCTAGCATAGTGTCCCCACTGAGCACAATGGGGCAAGGGTTTCTCTTCTAAATGCAGCCTATAGCATGGCTTTAAAACGATAATAGAAAAAGGCACTCATCTACATGGGGATGCTTGTTTTTACCAGTCTAGCAGCTTCCCTGACCAATGTGGATTGGGATTTTTTCTCCCCCTGTACTGTAGCATCAAGGGTTATAAGAGAAACCACAGTCCACTCTGGTCAAGGAAACTGACCTAGACTCTTCTTAAAAACAACTGTGTTCAGAACATTTCTGTTTTCAATTGTAAGAATGACAGTGTAAGTAATTACTTGATATGCCATGTTTATTTTATAGTGCTGTGATACAGTCCCCATGAAATCAATCAGCTTTTTGGATTGGCCCAGTTACGATAGAGTTAACCCATGTTCAGTTTCTGATCTCTCTGCTCCTTTTGCTAGGCAGGCACAGGTGGTGGAAATGGTGGGTAGGAAGCATGCTCAGCCTCCAAGAAGCAGGTATGGGTGGGTGCCTCATGACTTCTAGGAGTGAAGTCTCTGGATAACTAAGCAGCAGTGCTGAAAAACTCTACAGAGATTCATGTTATAGCAGCGGTTCTCAAACTGTGGGTCGGGACCCAAAGTGGGTCACAACCCTGTTTTAATGAGGTCGCAGGGCTGGTGTTAGACTTGCTGGGGCCGTGGGACGAAGCCCAAGCCCCACTTCCCAGGACCGAAGCCCGAGGGCTTCAGTTGTGGACGGCGGAGCTCAGGGTATAGGCCCCCCGCCGGGGGTGAAGCCTTTGGGTTTCGGTTTGGCCCCCCCGCCTGGGGCAGTAGGGCTTTGGCTTTGCCTCGCCCCCCTCACAGGGCAGCGGGGCTCAGGTTTCGGTCCCCCTCCTGCTGTTGTGTAATAATTTCTGTTTCAGAAGGGGGTCTCAGTGCAATAAGTTTGAAAACCCACGTGTTTGAGGCCTGCTGCATTTTTACATCTACTGAAATAAATACAATAAGGAAGATGGCTGTGACATGGAGCCTTGTATCTGGAAGGTTTAGCAAAGGGGTACAAACTAAGTCCACGTCCCAGGAACTACAGATTTTCTAAAGGAACGCAGAACAAGTCCGGCAAGGCATCCATTTCCACGAAGAGCATCTTGTACCACCAGAGCCCAGAAACTCTGCAATGTAGTAACGTCAAAACTCAAAACAAGTCAGCAGAGTGTCCACTGGCTGCCTCCAAAAATAAAGCATACAAGGAGACTTCCCAACACTTTGCAGGCTGACATCAGCAGGCACATCTTGCAATTGTGATGCCCAGCTGCCTGTTCTCAGTTATGTCAACCTCAAGCTCACCCTTCATAAAACACACAGATGCTCACAGGGACACACAAGTCACTTGAAGTGTGACAAAAGCTTCCAGAGAAAATACTATGGATCCTACCCAGCCATGCTACATAAAACATGGAAATTCCTGCAATAATTGAAGCAGTTTGGTTTTTTCCATGCAGCAGAAAGCAGCAACACTGTGTTGCAAACCAGGAATGGACTTGAAAACTAATTGTTCAGGTTTTCACAGGCTACAGAAGATTTACTGTAGCCTAAGTTTGCATAGAAAATTAGTCAGATTGATGTTACAACACAGGGGAATCTCTCCAGGTAGAAGCGGCTCTACGTTCCTATGTGGTAATGCCAAAACTAAGAGCTTACCTTTATTTATTCATTTTTTTTTTTTAATTCAAGAAGTTTATATACCATTTTTTCTCTAACCTAGATTCGCGCAACATTAGAAAAAGATACATTACAGAACTGGAATAAAAAAATATACATTGTCCATTTCTCCCTCACACACTATTTGAAGAAGGTTCAATGGAATGACTGTCTTTTTGTATTAACAAGCAATACGGTCCTTAAAATATACCTTAAACAGACATTTTAAAAGCTGGGACACTTAATTTAGCTACCAAACCATTCCTTTCCCTCCTAATTTGCTACGTGGACCTACTATTATGTTAGTGGGCTTCTTTCTTAAGGAAGCACTTAAAAAAAAAACACTTTAAAAGGAAATTTGCAAAAAATATTAACTGTGCACACACAGTTGCTTCTTTAAGATGCATAAAAGTAGCACAGAAGACTCCACCCAAAAACATTTTTTATAGGTGGAAATCCATATCTTGTCTAACCAGGAAGACTGTTAAATAGAGTATTTATTATTACAAGTAAAGTCATGACATCGGAATCTTTAACAGGCCGAAAGCTGAAGCAAGTGACTGGAAAGTGGGGAAAGGAGAGATTTTTAGTCAGCCTATTTAAAACTTATTTAACTGCAAAGACAAACTAAAAGTAAGTGCTAACAAAGGACAAGTATTGTGGAGAAAACATGTTTTTGTTAAAAAATCCAACACCTGCCCTTTCAGCAGAAGATCACCATATAAGAGCTCCAAAATCCCCAAAAGCACCCCCAGAAGGGCAGACTTCTCAAACATGGTATTTCTAAAAGGGTAAAAAAAAAAAAAGGCAGCAAACTTAACAGGCAGCAAACTTAACAAAAAAAAAAAAAACACATAAAACCAAACCTTTCAGGTCTCCTTTCTAGATCATGAAGAAACAAGAAAGGGCATAAGCCTAAGTTTGTTTAAAAAACTCTGTGGGACAGCTTTAAAGATTCAGTAATAAGCCTCATAACATGAACTGCTCTTACGCATATGCAAGAATTCTGAATGAAGGTTTCCAGTGTAATTTCAAATCACAGGCATGCAAACACCCATTCACTACACAGAGGAAGGGAGGGAGTAGAGTAAGGGGAAGCAGTGGAGAAAAGGGACATGAACACAAGTATCAAAGAAGCAGATAAGCAGATTTTTATTCTGTTTCAATAGGACCAAGAGAGCAGAAACAACTAAAAACTGAAGTTTAATAGGAATACTCTCCTGCTGTACATTTTAACAAGAGGCAGGATAGAAAATGTGAATAGTAAAAGTGACTAGAATATCAGTGCACAGTCAGGCTTCCAGGAAAGGCACAGCCTTTAAGAAAAGGAAAGTAACAAGGTAGAGTGTTTGAAATAAAAAATGTAAAAAGAGACAAGGCCTGAATTTTAAATCCCAATTTCCTCCCTGTTCATAATGGACAGTTCAAGTGACAAATTACCCCTACAGTGAGACAATTTTCATTTCAGTTGTTTACTGAGCTACAAGAGAAAGGAAGAAAAGTATGTAACAATACAGACATACCATACCTTCAAATTTGGCATTCACCATGACATACAAATGTTCCCATGGATAGGCATTTAGGTCCCTGGAGACAGCATGTAAACTTATGGTGGGATAGTCCAAGGAGAAGCCCAGTCCAGACTTATCTAACCATGACAGGCGACTGGAAAAAAATAAGTCAAAATTAAACAACTCCAAAAAAGTTCTGAGTCACGTGACTCAACCTTACAGATGAAGTTCAACAAATCAAAAACAGTAAAATCTATGCAAGAGATTCTGTAGGCAGCACTCATCCCACTTAGTACTGAACTAAGGCCCAAGAACTATGCTAACAGGTCCTTGTGTTTAAAATGAGACAACTTATGGTCAAAGATACTATAACACTTTTTACAAGAGATGGAGTGTGATTCCAAGTGCTCTGGACAAGTTTCATCTCTGATTAAGACATTCTGATAAATTCCTGCTGCAGTTTCAATTTTAAAACTGCATAATTCATTTTCTGTCCTTAAATTTTAGAATTGATATGTGCTGTTGATATGTTGCACCCCAGAGGTAGCTGCACTGATCCATGAGGATAGTTCAGGGGTAGGCAACCTATGGCACGCATGCCAAAGGCGGCATGTGAGCTCATTTTCAATGGCACTCACACTGCCCGGGTCCTGGCCTCCGGTCAGGGGGTCTCTGCATTTTAATTTAATTTTAAATGTAGCTTCTTAAACATTTTAAAAACCTTATTTACTTTACATACAATAGTTTAGTTATATATTATAGACCTATAGAAAGAGACCTTCTAAAAACGTTAAAATGTATTACTAGCACGCAAAACCTTAAATTAGAGTGAATAAATGAAGACTCGGCACACCACTTCTGAAAGGTTGCCGACCCCGGTATAATTTATACCTCAGTTTGTAAAGTGCTTTGTGATCTTTCAAAACAAAGAAATCACCACAAAATAAGATCTTCCTGAAGTTGTGGTGATAACAAATGCAACATTAATACAGCTTACATCAGTAAGTCTAAATGAGTTTCTATGGGACACCAGGAAGAAACAGGATTTGATGAGGTGAGGAATCACTTTCCTAATTATGATCAGCAAGCTGTTTCTTTCCTCAGTTTTAAGTGTTGACAGCTGTAAATGCACTGAGTGTGTACTTGGATCCAAAGCCTCATTGTATTCAGCAGCGCCTGGTTCTCCCACACTGTGGAACTCCAATAATGTAATCAGAGTGCATACTGGCTCATTCTATTCATTGCTCATAAATGGCTCTTGTAGAAGCCTCCCAACACACTATATGAGGAAGCAGGGAGAAATATTTGTATAAGCCTCAGACAAAAGTCTATTGAAAGCATAGTAAAGGGCGCAACTCAGCATTATACATGTTGACAGCACACGTCTTTGGCCTAGTCTACACTTAAAACTTAGCTTGGCCTAGCTACATTGCTCAGGACAGAGTGATGGCAGTACTTAGAGAATTTTTCACTTGACCAGAGCTCAAAGAGCCGGGATTACCTGGTTTATAACTTGGATTTCAGTACAGATAGCTATTTACTTAAGAAGGGTGTCTCTAAGCTCCCCAGGGCAGTTCTACAGCGCTGGGCATAGTCAGCAGTTAAATGAGGAACAGCAGTGCGTAGAAATGCAGAGGACCATCTCTCTCTGGACAAGAGCCCAGGAAGACCTGCCCGGCCTGATGGAGAGATAACATCCTGTGATAGCCTAGAGATGGGGGGACCGGGTGCAGACAGCCAGGCTGGAAGAGCTGCTCCACACTGCGCCTAGGCTGCAGGCAAAAGGCTCTCAGCCAGCAGTGGGCTTCAGGCACACAGGGAGCATCCCCAGAGCAGCCCTGGGCATCAGTGGGATTCCCACCACAGCCTCCATGCCAAACAAACTACTGCAGACATCTACTGCTCAGATAAACACCCAGACAAGGGAGAGCACTGAGCTCCGACTGTAGAAGTCTGAGAACGGAGCAGCCCCACTGCACAAGGGCCTGTTCCCGCCAACCCACCTGCCAGCCAGGTCTCCCCGCCAGAGCCTGCTCCCCACTCCCCTCCCAGGTCTCCTCGCCAGGGCCTGCTCCCCCCTACCTCCCCCCCCCCCCACCGCCTCCCCCCCCCCACCGGGGCCTCCCCCCCCCTACGTCCCCCTCCCGCCAGCCAGGTCTCCCCGCCAGGGCCTGCTCCCCCCTACGTCCCCCTCCCGCCAGCCAGGTCTCCCCGCCAGGGCCTGCTCCCCCCTACGTCCCCCTCCCGCCAGCCAGGTCTCCTCACCA